>NW_025538517.1:0-18831 GCF_020615455.1 Coregonus clupeaformis | reverse complement strand
GCGGAAAATTCCAAACGATACACCTACTAGAGGAGTAGCAGTAAAATGGTGAGTGGGTGGGGCCTATGCACAGCACACAAGCAGACACAAGCAGGTGATAGATTACATGGAGGTCGTATGTGGTGGGGCGTGAGTCAGTTCCTCGCTGATGGCCTTGTACTTCAGTTTCTGTGCTACAACTCATCTATTATGGGTGGAGTGGAGGAGGGGGGGGGGGGAGTGGAAGAGAACACATCGATGGGGTGATAATGATGGTAGGGACAGCAACAGATGATAGACAGAGCAAAGAAAGGATAGAAAAGGTGAGAAACAAAGGATTGTCCGAGAACAGAACTGACCGAAATAAAATACAATGTCAAACCAAAAAATAATAGGGTAAAAATAGGTGATGCACAGGCCACTAATGCCCTGTTAGATTGTTTAGACCAAGCAGGAAATTACCAACTGAAACCCTGATGAAGGCACCTTGCTGTGAAATGTTTGTATCTAATTAAGACATATATTACATCGGAGTGACAAATTAGGTGTGTAGCTTAACTCTTTTCCAGAAGGAATGACAACATGGTCTCCACCCAAATGATATAGAAGCTCCATTGTGAATGATTTGTCTTTCCACAGCTACAGTAACACAGTCACACCAACAGCAGACAGAGAAATGTCTTTCCCTGGCCTGCACTAGCCCCTAACAAACACTGACTGTGTGTCAGCCATGGCACTGGCCTAGTCTGCCCAGCATAGAGCTGACTGCAGAATGTAGATACAGTATCTGATGACAACACAGAGGAGGTGATGAAAGGTTAGACTTGACAATATTTGCACATTACTCTTTTAAAAAATTCTTCAAGCTCTTGTCTTGGTTGTTTGATGATTGCTAGACAGCCATTTCCAATCTTGCCATAGATTTTCAGCCGATTTAAGTCAAAACTGTAACTAGGCCCACTCAGGAACATTAAATGTCATCTTGGTAAGTAATTCCAGTGTATATTTGGCCTTGTGTTTTAGGTTATTGTCCTGCTGAAAGGTGAATTTGTCTCCCAGTGTCTGTTGGAAAGCAGACTGAACCAGGTTTTTCCTCTAGGGTTTTGCCTGTGCTTAGCTCTATTCTGTTTCTTTTTATCCAAAATTGTAGTTACAGTCTTGTCCCATCGCTGCAACTCCCGTACAGACTCGGAGAGCGGCGGGCTCGAGAGCCACCGTCCTCCGAAACACAATCCTGCCAAAGCCGCATTGCTTCTTGACACACTGCTCGCTTAACCCGGAAGCCAGCTGCACATTTTTACATTTTTATATTTTTGTTACATTTAGCAGACACTCTTATCCAGAGCGACTTACAGTTAGTGAGTGCATACATTATTATTTTATTTTTCTACTGGCCCCCTGAGGAATTGAACCCACAACCCTGGCGTTGCAAACGCCTACTCTACCAACTGAGCTACATCCCCAGCCGGCCATTCCCTCCCCTACCCTGGACGACGCTTGGGCCAATTGTGCGCCCCCATGGGTCTCCCGGTCACGGTTACCTACGACAGAGCCTAGATTCGAATCCAGGATCTGTGGCACAGCTAGCACTGCGATGCAGTGCGCACCATTATGATTTAACTGGATAGAACGCAAATGCAGACAAGTACACCAAGCCAGAGAAGTTTTAACAGGTTTATTTACAATGTTCAAAGTCCAGGTTTCCAAATATATGGGAAGAGCAAGTCCAGGTACAGGGAGGGTAACAGATCCAGATCAGGGCAGGTGTGGTACCGTAATGTCCTAGTGTCCGTGGTGAGTCCAAAAGAGGTCCGGTAATGGAGAGCAGGATGGTGGTGGCAGGGAGTGAAGCGGAGGCAGGGAGTCAGGTTCCAAATATATGGTCGTCTTTGACTATGATCTGGACGATGAGTGGTAAGTTTGACCGGGTCTTAAAGGCTGAGGTGATATGGTGAAATGAGCAGCTGGAACCCTGACTCCCGCACACCAGACTTCACTCCTGCAATCAAGGGACAGACAGAGGGGAGGGGAGAGAGCAGAGAGAGCTACCTATCAGCAGTGGCCTAAGTACCCCCTCTACGGACGCCACCTGGCGGCTTGACGGGGTTTATCGGATGTAACCTACGAAACTCTCGGACCAGATCAGGATCCACAATGAAGCTCCTGGGCACCCAGGAACGTTCCTCGGGACCACAACCTCCCAATCCCACCAGGTACTGGAAACCACGACCTCGGCGGCCCGAACAGCCAGAAGTCGCCGGACAGTGTGAGACCCGGACCCCCACCCACGATCTTGGGCGGAGGAGGTGGGGACCAGAGGCGGGCACAAAGGGCTAACCGACACAGGCTTAATCTGGGAAACATGAAAGGTGGAAATGAACCCGTAGGGAGGGCCGGAAGCTGTAAGCTTAACCGCGCAGGGGTAACAATAGACAGTATCTTGAACGGTCCTATAAAACGAGGCGCCATCTTCTTAGACTCAACCTTCTATGGAAGGTCCCGTGACTTCACATACCTCTTGACCAGGAGAGTAACCTTGGGAGCCTGGGACCGGTGACGGTTGGCTTGCTCTCTGCATGTACGCCCGAAGCTCGGGATAGAGCTACCCTGAAAGCCTTCCTCCAGACCTTGAAGCTTAGCGGCGCATGTGGGACTGCACCGAGGGTACCGCAAGTTCCCTCTCTTGGGAAGGGAACAGGGAGGTTGATAACCCAGAGCACACAGAAAAGGAGACAAACCAGAGGAAGCGTTAAGATAAGGTGTTATGAGCATATTCCACCCAGTGGAGCATGGAGCTCCATGACCCAGGGTTAGACCCAGTGACACAGCGAAGAGCGGTCTCCATCTTCCTGTGGGTTCGCTCTCTCTCGCTTGCCGGTGGTCTGGGGGAAGTGATATCCAGAGGACAGGCTGGATGTAATGCCCCAAAGCTTTACAGAAAGCTTTCCACACCTGGGAGACAAACTGGGGACCCCTGTCAGAGACAATATCCGTGGGTAGACCATGAGAAGCGGAACACATGTTCCACCAAAAATATCCAGCCCAAATCTCTGGCAGTGGGCAGTTTAGGTAGGGCCAAAAATGAAGCGAACTTAGAAAAACGATCAATCACCGTAAGAATGACAGTCTTACCAGATGAGGGGGAAGTCCAGTGACAAAATCCATAGCGATATCGCGACCAGGGCCGGCTGGGGTATAGGTAGAGGTCGTAGATGACCAGCGCTGGCCTGGGTGGAGTTTTCACTTCGTGCACATACCGTACAAAGCTTGCAATGAAGGCTCGAGTGTCCGCTTCCATCGTGGCCCACCAGAACTTCCCGCACAAAGTCAAGAGGTCCGCAAACTCCAGGGTGACAGGTAAGGAGACGAGTGAGCCCACTGAGTCCCACCTGGGAGCGAGAGCAGACTCAGGGACAAACATCCAGTTAGGAGGACCCCTCCCAGGGTCAGCTTGATGTGATGTTGAGCCTGTCCAACAATCCCCCTCGATGTCACATGTGATGACTGCAATACTGCAGGTAGGAGGCAAAATGGGTTTCAGGGTTACAGCACAGTATCAACAGCCCGAGATGAACACGACAGAAGGCTCAGTGACGTTGCGTGACCCAGGACGGTAAGACAGAGAAAAATTGAATCTCCCAAAAAATAGTGCCCACCTGGCTTGACCAGGGGTTGAGCTGCTTCGCATTGACTGGAGGTAAGCCAGATTCTTATGATCCGATCCAAACGATGAAGGAGTTGTTCCGCCCCCTCCAACCAATGTCGCCACTCCCCCTCGAGACAGCCAGCTTAACGGCGAGCAGTTCACGATTTCCAACATCATAATTCCTCTCTGCCTGAGAAAGTTTCCTTGAGAGAAAAGCACAGGGATGCGGTTTGTTATCTTCAGGAGAAACGTTGTGACAACACTGCACCTACCCCAGTGTCGGATGCATCCACCTCCACGACAAACTGGCGGTCGGGGTCCGGCTGCACTCAGAATGGGAGCCGAGGCGAAGCGATGTTTCAGTTCTTAACCTGATTCGACCCCTTCATTCCAATGCGAACGGTCGTGAGATGGAGGTGAGAGCGATGAGTGGCGCCGCAATGCGGCTGTGTCCTCGATGAACCTCCTTGAGAAGTTCGGCAAACCCCAGGAATCGGTTGAAGTTGTTTGCCGGGTAGAGGGAGCTGGCCAGTAACCGTGACAGCAGGAGATCTTAGCTGGGTCCATCCGTAGCTCCCCTGAGCTATGATGTAACCCAAAAAGAGGTCTCCTTTGACACATGAAATTCACATTTCTCCATCTTCACAAACAGTTTGTTCTCCAACAACCTTTGCAACACCTGGCGCACATGCAGTTCATGTTCCTGGGAGGACTCTGAGAAAATCAAGATATCATCCAGATAGACAAAAACAAACCGATTCAACATGTCCCGAAGGACATCATTGACTAGGTGCCTGAAAAACAGCAGGGCATTAGACAACCCAAAAAGGCATAACCCGATACTCAAAATGTCCCAAGGGTGTGTTGAAGGCAGTCTTCCATTCATCACCCATTTACGAATGCGCACCAGGTGATACGCATTTCGTAGATCCAGTTTCGTAAAGATGGTAGCACCATGAAGGAGGAAAAGCAGAATTAATCAAAGGCAGAGAATACTTGTTCTTAATGGTGATGTTGTTAAGTCCACGTTAATCAATACAGGGTCTGAGGGTCTTATCCTTCTTAGCGACAAAAAAAGAATCCCGTCCTACAGGTGACGAGAGGAAGGACGTATAATACCTGCCGCCAAGGAGTCCCGAATGTAGTTTTCTCATAGCCTCCGTCTCCGGCCGGGAGAGATTGTACAGGCGACTGCTGGGGAGCGGGGCTCCTGGCTGGAGGCCAATGGCGCAGTCGTAAGGCCGGTGAGAGGAAGAGAAGTAGCTCTGTGTTTGCAGAAAACGGATGCCAGGTCATGATACACGTCAGGAACAGCAGAAAGATCCATGGACTCCAGTGGAGGTTGAGGCACAGTACTGGCAGGAGTCTGAGCAGAACACAAACAATTCACATGACAAAATGTGCTCCATGAAACAATGCTACCTGTCACCCAATCAATGTGTGGATTGTGTTTTATGAGCCAGGGATACCAAGGACCAGGGGAGTCTGTGGGCAGTCGATAATATGGAATTGAATGTTCTCCTGATGATTTCCCGACACTCTAAGACAAACAGGAACAGTCTGATGGGTAATGCGGGTCAACAATTGTCCATTTAGACCCTTAGCCTGCGAAGCGGACAGTCCATAGGAACAGTCTCCAAATCCATTTGTTGAGCCCACTCTCTATCCAAAAAGCTTTCGTCGGCACCAGAGTCAATCAGCGCACTAACAGAGAAATTCTGGGACTGCCACTGGAGGGATGCCTGGAGCAGAATGCGGGGAGAAGAGGAAGAATCCCGCTGCTCGGCTCACCAAAACTTCTCCCCACTTAATGATGAGCCGGCCCTTTTCCCGGACGAACTGGGCAGGAAGGAAACGAAATGACCAGCTTCTCTCACAATACAGGCAGACCGAGCCTGAATACGACGTGCACGCTCCTCTGAGGACAACCGCCCGACCCACCTCCATGGCTTCGGGGTTCAGTGCTCCTCGTATCGACTCGGGAAGACACGGCTCTCTCCGTAGGGACGATGCAGGGAGGAGTTTGTTGATGACAGACAGGTTGCTTGGAACTAACACTCCTCTCCCGGCGGCGCTCCCGAATCCGATTATCCAACCTGATAGTGAGTGAAATAAGATTATCCAGCGTAGGCGATTCATCATATGACACCAATTCATCTTTTAAGGTCTCAGACAAAGCATTGATGAACACTCCTTGTAATGCCTCGTCATTCCAACCACTCACTGCTGCTAAAGTCCGAAACTCCACTGCCATCTCCGCCACACTACGAGCCCCTGCCGAAGAGAAAACAGCCGTTCGCAGCCTCCTTGCCTCGGTACGGGGTGGTCAAAAACCCTTCCTCATCTCCGTGGTGAAGGCAACGTAAAGCGTTGCAAATGTCCCACTGACTCTCCCAGACCGCGGATCCCCCAGGCACGAGCGGAACCGCTTAGTAGAGTTGATAAGGTAGGCACACGGGCTCTTTCTGAGGCGTAGGTGAGGGGCTGTTGTTCAAACACTAACGAGCATTGAGTCAAAAATCGCCACAGGTTCCCATGTTCCCGTCATAGCGCTCTGGAGCAGGAACAAAAGGCTCTCTGATCTGGGCTGAAGGGGTAGTAAGGGCAGATACTTGATTGGAGAGTAATTGAACCTGATTAGCAGCACCTGACTGTCCTCAGCAATCGTTTTAAACAGGGTATCATGTTGGCCAAGTAAAAATGCCCTGATTGGCTATGGCAGCCAAATTTGAGTGCACTCTGGGGTGGTATCCGAGCTACTGTCTGCTGGGTTCATGTTGGTCAGATCATACTGTTATGGATTTAACTGGATAAGAACCCAAATGCAGACAAGTACACCAAGCCAGAGAAGTTTTAACAGGTTTATTTACAATGTTCAAAGTCCAGGTTTCCAAATATATGGGAAGAGCAAGTCCAGGTACAGGGAGGGTAACAGATCCAGATCAGGGCAGGTGTGTACCGTGTCCTAGTGTCCGTGGTGAGTCCAAAAGAGAGGTCCGGTAATGGAGAGCAGGATGGTGGTGGCAGGAGTGAAGCGGAGGCAGGAGTCAGGTTCCAAATATATGGTCGTCTTGACTATGATCTGACGATGAGTGGTAAGTTTGACCGGGTCTTAAAGGCTGAGGTGATATGGTGAATGAGCAGCAGCTGGAACCCTGACTCCCGCACACCAGACTTCACTCCTGCAATCAAGGACAGACAGAGGGGAGGGAGAGAGCAGAGAGAGCTACCTATCAGCAGTAGGCCTAACAGCCTTAGACCAATGTGTCGGAGGAAACACTGTACAACTGACAACCGTGTCAGCGTGCATGTGCCCGGTCCGCCATAGTAGTTGCTAGAGTGCGATGGGATAAGGACATCCTGGCCGGCCAAACCCTCCCCTAACCCGGACGACGCTGGGCCAATTGTGCGTCACCTCATGGGTTCTCCCGGTTGCGGCCGGCTGCGACACAGCCCGGTATCGAACCCGGATCTGTAGTGACGCCGCGAAGCACTGCAACGCCTTAGACCGCTCTGCGCCACTCAGGAGGCCTGATTCACCACGATTTATCCAATGTAAAAACACTATTTCAAATTTTGCTACATAAGACCCGAATCGAGCCGGTCTGTCACATATGTTCTGTTTTACTATACAACACCTCAGATTTTCCACATAGAAAATGCTTCACAATATATGAAATAAAAAAGGTCCATACCCTCCAGATCATCAATGGTCTTCTCTAAGCTTGGCCACCGGACCTCTCAGCGAACTCAGCCGGGTCTCAGCCTGTAGCACAAGAGGCAGACAAGATGTGATGAATGTCTCCCATCCTCATCACACCAAAACATATGTTCCAACATAGATATAGATATATAATACAATGTCTGGTGTCCTCCACCCTTTCTATGGTCTTACTTTATCGAAGATCCAGTGGCTAACATGCTAACGCTAATGTCCCACTTGGTAAAGTGAATAGGAAACAGGGGCTAATATGCTACGCTCAAGAAAGGGAACTCACCTCCCCTTTAGTTTGTCTGTGAGAACCTTGATCTCTCCTCGTACTTGTCCTCCTTCTGTGAGTACTGTAGTGACATAGTGGAGCGCAGGTCAGAGAGCCATCATCACAACACTACCGACATTAACTGGTTCAATGGATAACAGGCAGAAATGAGTGGGCCTACTCAATAGAGTTACCTCACTTTATCTCTATGGCTATACTAGCAGGCAATGGGGATTATAACCCCTGACTGCAACAACCTGAGAAGACATACACCTGTCTAAACAGACACCTACCTTCTCTGCCTGAGCCTCAAGAGACTTCAGGTTGTTTGTGACTGTCTTCAACTCTTCCTCTAGCTCAGAGCATTTGCTGGTGTTTTAGGTATGGTTGAAGGAACAGAGGGAGAGGAACAAATGCCAGAGGAGGACCGACGGGAGGGAGAACAGGAGTTATAACAGGGTAATAAGCGTAGTAATAAAGAGTAACAGTAGGTTGTCTCCAAAGCAGTATTGTCTCCAAAGCAGTATTGTCTCCAAAGCAGTATTGTCTCCAAAGCAGTATTGTCTCCAAAGCAGTATTGTCTCCAAAGAAGTATTGTCTCCAAAGCAGTAAATTGTGCTGTATTTTGTGGCTGGTTCCAAAGTTCTTACCCTTCTGACAGCTCAGCGCGCTCCTCTGTACGTTCCAGATCACTCTCAATGATGACCAGCTTACGGGCGACCTGTTTTCACCCATAATAGGACAACACATCAGTATACCACATTGGTGCACCAAGCAATCAAAATGTTCTATGTTTAGTTTTATGTACAGGTCTATATGCTGTCAGTTTCCCACACACGCACGCTCTCATGCACACACACACACACACACACACACACACACACACACACACACACACACACACACACACACACACACGAGGACCTCAGAAGTAGCCAATATAATAAAGTAGCAGCCTAAGGAATGTAAGGAAACTCACCTCCTCGTATTTCCTGTCAGCCTCCTCAGCGATGTGCTTGGCCTCCTTCAGCTGGATCTCCTGTAGCTCCATCTTCTCTTCATCCTTCGATGCCCTGTTTTCAATTACCTTCATGCCTCTGGAGGACGGAACAGACAGGGGGGAACATATGTCAGGAATAGGAGGACATTGCAAGTTGTCTGAAGAGATTGAACGGGATCTTAAGCACCTACAAATTTGTCACATATTGTACGAATTGGAATTCATAACATACTATATCATAACGAATTGCAGATGTTTTTTTTTGTTTGCAGGATGCAACATATCATATGAAATGGATGTCGTTGTACACAATTGTGCACAATTTTCAAGGACCTGTTTTGGCTCGGGAGCACTCTAAAACTACTGTCGGAAATTATACAGAATCTTTATAACGCATCATTAACTGAACCATTTTTTTATTTATTTTTTTATACTTTGTTTATTGAATTTTCAGTACCAGCATTTAGTAAATAATTGCACTTGAAAGTTATTTGGTATGAATATGGAACACCAATTTGAAGACAACGATACAGCAAAACATAGAGAGACATACATGAAAGAAAAAATAGACATTAAATACATAAATAAGATTTTAAAAAAAGAAAAAAAAAAAAAAAAAGGAAAAATATCTGTTTTGATCCAGTTGTTATAGGTCAGCTAGCACAGTTATTACCGTCCTTAACATCCGAGATGTCGTATATGCACATACCAGGCTTCTTACATCACCAATATATAAATATACATCACTCTGGAACTGCAGGGAAATGTATTCTTTTAACATAAGAAAAGAAGGGAGCCCACTTTGCATAGAATTTGTCTACAGACCCATTGAGTGTCTGTTTTTATTTTCTCAACTTTATGCAATTCAAAATAGATTTAATCCAAAGAGCATGAGAAGGGCTGCAGAGGATTTCCATCTAAGTAAAATTAATCGTCTCGCTAACAACGTGACAGAGGCAATACATCCTTATTCATTTTGGTCAATTGTATTGTGGGTAAGGAAACTCCAAATAATGCAATGAGAGGGTCTGGCTCGATCTGTGCAGCGCTTAATTCTGAGAGTGTGTTGAAGATGTCTTTCCAGAAACCAACAAGAGATGGGCAGCACCAAAACATGTGCACATGATTAGCAGGGGACTGGTTACATCGAACACAATTAGGGTTCACATCCTTGTAAATTTTTGATAGTCTTGCTTTGGTCCAGTGGGCCCTATGAATGAGTTTGCATTGGATGAGGTCGTGTCGAGCTAAAATAGAAGAGCTATGTACCCTTTTGAGTGCCCCTTCCCATAGTTCATCAGATATTTCCTCACCCAGTTCCTCCTCCCAAGAGGATTTGATATTGTTTAATGAGATGGCTTGTAGTGAGCAAATTTGTCTATAGATTATTGACAATGTGCCTTTCTGATTAGGAAGTGGGGTGAGAAATGTGTCGAACTGTGTTCCACCAGAAAGGTTGAGAATCCTGGATCTATGCTGCGGACATAACTCCGGACTTGTAAGAACCTAAAAAAATGATGTCTGGGGAGACCAAATTTAGCTGATAATTGTTGGAACGTACTAAATGTATTGTTAGTATACAGGTCTCTGAATCTTTTAATACCGAGATTAGACCATGTTGAGAAAGCACCATCAATCATAGATGGGGGAAAAGCTGGGTTTGAGGCTACCGGAGCCAAGGAAGAGGTTGTTTGAAACCCAAAGTGGCGTCTAAATTGATTCCAAATCTTCAATGTTGTTTTGACACATATATTATTGGTGAAGGAGGAGTAAGGGCCTGTAATAGAGGAGTGAGCGAGGAAGACAATGATGCCGGTGTAGACGAGGCAGCCTCCATCTCCAGCCAAGTTGGGGGTGGGAATATCACTCTGCTCTGCAACCAGTACTGAATGATCCTAAGGTTAGCGGCCCAATAATAGAATCTGAAATCTGGTAGAGCTAGACCGCCGTCTGGTTTGGGCCTCTGCAAGAGCTGTTTTCGCATCCTAGGAGGCTTTTTTGTCCCATATAAAGGGTAGAATTAGGCCGTCGATCTTTTTGAAAAATGTATTGGGTAGAAATATTGGAAGGCACTGATAGAGGTATAAGAATTTAGGGAGAGTATTCATTTTAATAGAGTTAATTCTAGCAACTAAGGAGAGGTGTAGCAAAGACCACCGTTCCAAATCGTCCTTAGTACGGGTTAAGAGAGGAGCAAAGTTGGCTTGAAAAAGGTTTTCAAACCTAATTGTGACATGTACCCCCGAGATAAATAAAACTACTGTAAACTATTTTAAATGGCAAGTTATGTAAAGGGGATTTTTTGCAGCCATGTTAAGTGGCATCAATTCACTTTTACTGAGATTTAGTTTATACCCTGATAAGTGACCGAAGGATGCGAAAGTGGCAAGGGCAGCAGGGACAGAGACAGAAAGATTGGATGTGTATATTAATAAATCATCTGCATATAAAGACAGTTTGTGTTCGTGTCCGTATCTGACTATGCCTTTGATGAGGGGTTGGAGCGAAGTGCTATTGCAAGTGGCTCTATGGCGAGGGCAAACAGTAAGGGACTTAAAGGGCAACCCTGACGTGTCGATCTTTGCAAAGGGAAGCGATCTGATTGAGTGTTATTAGTCCTGACAGAGGCTTGGGGGATGAGTACAGAAGTTTTATCCAGGTCATGAATTTGGAGCCAAAGCCAAATTTATTTAGAGTGTAAAAAGGTATTTCCATTCCACCCGATCAAACGCTTTCTCCGCGTCCAGGGATATAATGGCTTCAGAGGTATTGTCGATAGAAGGTTGTATATAATATTAAATAATCTTCGGAGATTGAAGAATGAGTGTCTATTTTTTATAAATCCCTGTTTGATCCGGAGAGATAATTGATGGGAGGACTGTTTCTAGCCGCGTTGCCAGAATTTTGGCTAGAATTTTATAGTCCACATTTAGCAAGCTAATTGGACGGTATGATGCACAGTCAAGAGGGTCTTTGTTTTTTTAAGAATAACACAAATGGTTGCTTGAGTGAGAGTATGTGGGAGAGCACCATTTACAAATGCATCATTGTACATTTCAATTAGAATAGGGGCTATTTTGGTGATAAACTTTTTATAAAACTCTGTCGGGTAGCCATCAGGCCCTGGGCTTCTCCCAGATTGAAGGGATTTGACAGCGTTAGACAGTTCTTCAACAGTGATCGGCTGCTCTAATTTTTAACCAAATCCCGGCCGACCGAAGGCACAGAAAGTGAGTGGAAGAAATCATCCATTTCCAGTGTATCCGCTTTACTTTCAGAGGTATATAGAGACTGGTAAAATCTCTTGAACTCCTCATTGATCCCCCCAGGATCTAATGATATCCCAGATGATGTACGAATTTTTGTAATCTGAGATGATGATGATAGTTGACGTAACTTGTGAGCTAATAATTTACTGGCTTTATCTCCTTGTTCATAGTAAGTGCTCCTAGACTTGACAAGCATTTCAGTAACCTGGTCTGTTAGTAGTGTGTCAAATTCTGCTTGCAGAGTTAAACGTTCCTTATAAATATCCGGGGATGGTGAAACGGCATAAATGTCATCTAATTGGGCAATACAGCGTGTTAACATAGATAACCTATTCCTTTTCAATTTGTTCTCATGTGCGGTGTAGGAGATAATTTCACCCTCTGATATAAGCTTTCAAAGTTTCCCAGAGAGTAGACGCAGAGATGTTTGGGGTTCTATTTGTAATCATGAAAAAGTCGATTTGACTCAAAACAAAATTGACAAAGTGTTCATTACTGAGCAGTTGAGTTTTTAGTCGCCAAGGCGGTCGCTGATTGTCTACATTTTGAAAAGCTACTTCCATAGTAACAGGGGCGTGGTCAGATACAACAATTGGGTTATATGAACATGAAGATATGGAGTGGAGGAGCCGGTCATCAACAAGGAAGTAGTCTATGCGCGTAAAAGTGTGGTGAACCGATGAGAAAAAAGAGTATGCTTTCCCAGCTGGATTAACCATTCTCCAAGGATCTGAGATTGCGAATTCAGACATAAAGGTTCGAACAACTCTAGCTGAGGTTGATAAGGTGGTAGGTTTAGTGGAGGATCGTAACTGAACAATTTTAAGAGTGGAATGATATTACTGTGGTCATGTGGATTGATGTCTGCATGTCATCTATATGGGTTTGGTGTTGATGACTGTGTTTGAGACTGAGACTGACGGGTCTGATGATGTCTGTGTCTACACTCTTAGAAATAAATGTTCCAAAAGGGTTCTGCGGCTGTCCCCATAGGAGAGCCCTTTTTGGTTCCAGGTAAAACCCTTTTTGGTTCCATGTAGAACTATTTTGGGTTCCATGTAGATCCCTCTGTGGAAAGTGTTCTACTTGGAATCCAAAAGGGGTTCTTCAAAGGGTTCTCCTATGGGGACAGCCGAATAACCCTTTTTGGTTCTAGATAGCACCTTTTCTTCTAAGAGTGTACTGTATGATACAGAGTCTGAGTTTCTGAGTGCTGCTGCCCACCTCTCGCTCTCATCAGCAGCCTTCTCAGCCTCCTCCAGCTTCGTCAGAGCTGTGGCCAGACGCTCTTGAGCACGATCCAACTCCTCCTCAACCAGCTGGATACGTCTGTTCAGGGAAGCTACATCAGCCTCAGCCTAAGAGAGCACAACATGGAGAAACCACAATGTCAACCTGTTGCACACTCAAACAGTCACACTTTCTTACATAATGCACACCAGATACAGTATCTGGAGAGATGTGTAGTGTAATGGAGGAGGTTGGGGGTCACTTTTGGACACCTCTGTGGGGGGTTTCTTAACACTATAGGGGACTAAGATTTAAATGTGAGGGAAAGGGATAAGGGCCCAGACCATGCTGTAATTCCATCCTAAACTCCAGCATTATATATAACATTATATAAACAAGATTTTATAAACTATACATTTTATATAGGCCTGATTGGTATGTTTGGAAAGGCACTGACCAATATAAACATAATAAGATGCCTACTGTGTAAATAGATGTAGCTACAGGAGGCATAGGATGATAGTGTATGATCGACTAGACTGGAGCATGCTGAAACTGCAGCAGCCTTGGCTAATGTGTTTATTTTGGAGCCTGCCTGGCACGTTTTACCATTAAATCATTTCTCACTTTCCCATTTCTTCATCCTTTTACGCGTATCACATGACAGACAAAACTTATATATTTTTTGCACTGTAAAAACATCCATATTCTGTCTATCGTTCTACCAAGCGTGTTGATCAAATGTGTACTAATAATGTCGTCAGGCATACTGCAGACGAATTGTCTTAAATTATTAGCTAGGGCTTACGGAATCCCTCGCATCCCTCTCCAGACCCAGTTCCTTCTTCAGCCTCTCTGCCGACTCTTCTGCACCGTCTGCCTGCTCTTGTAGTGTTTTTATTTTCCTTTTTACAGCTTCCAGCGACGTTAGCCCGGCCATTTCGCTTGTTTACTGCCTATTTTCTATTGCCTACGCCTTTTTCTAACGGTTCTCGGGCCAGAAACGCGCAACGATGCCGGGATGCGAAAATCTGCTCCCTCCCTGTGTTTTTTTTCTACAGCTACTGGGGAGGCTGGGACGTGCGCTAAATGACACCGGAAGTAACACATTTCACACATTGCGCAAAAATGTCTCAAAATATCCCGAAATCTTCTGTTAAATAGGTTTTTATTTATTGTATCGTAGTGAGATAATATGACTATGTCATGATGACTTATTGGCCATTAGCCTATAATGCCCCTCCCCCCTTACAGGCTCATGCTAGTGGTGCTGTGATTGCGCATCTTGTTAATTTATTATTGAGGGGGAATTTAACCCATAATAAACGTTTTAAAATAAACATTTAAAATGTCTTTAAAGACATTCATTTTATTTTGAAAGATATCTCATACATGGTGCCAAAAGTAACATGATTATCCCAATTCATAATATTGATAGACCTACAGTATAGGCTACTTAAAGTATTTATTTATTTGTACAATTTTGTATAAATATTTTTTTACTATAATTACTATCATCATCATTTGGAGTTCTTTCTAAACTGACACAATAAAAATATCTAGATGCATGTTTCCTATAAGAACAAATGTTTATTTATTGGCGTCCCCTACAACATTCTCAATAAAAGGAGAAGTAAACGTTTTCATTTGACGAGTGAATATATAATGTATGACACCTATAAATCTAAGTTAAAGCTATTTAAAATATTCAAAAACTTCCACCAAACTTTTAACTGAAATTCTAAACGGGCCCCCATTTTAACCCAACAGGTTGCGGGGTGCACATGTTGCACTGCCTAAACCTGTCAGCTGTAACTTGGCCATATAAAGCACACAGCTAAATTTAACCTTCTGCTTGGATCTTCGAGGAGGGTGGCACACAAGGCACATTTGTTAGGCCTACAGTTGGTCTACTCAGTCTTATTTGGTTTCCATGAACACGTGGAATATTGCGGATGGCAGGCCTATGGTTTAGCTTAATGAAGACGCAGGTATTAACCATAAACAATTATGTAGGCTATTCCGAACTGAAATAATAAAATAATCTTAACTTATATGTATATGTATGTTGAGGTTCAATGTTAGCAGATTGTTTGTGGCCCCCCTGACGCCCACTAACACTTCGGACAGGTTTATGCCAACGCGCCTCTTCAAACTTACATCTGTGGCTTTCTTCTCAGCGAGTTCAAGTTTCTCCTGGGCATCCTTAAGAGACTCAGAGTACTTGTCCAACTCATCCTCTGTTCCCTTCAGCTTCTTCTGCAGCGCTACCAGGTCATCCTCAAGCTGATAGTTGGTGGAGAATATCATCAGTTCAATTGGGGTGTGCCATGAGCAGCAAAGAAGCACACACAGGAGCGCGAACGCACAGCCAGAAACAGACAAAAAAGGGAAGAAAACAAAAGCCAAGAGTTATGGAAAAAAGGCAAACACTTACAAATGCTTCAAGATATCGTCTTAGTCTTTGGACAAGTATTTACATTTCATTTATTCAATCCACTCACAACACTAGAGTGGCATACGTTAATCAATAGACTACGCTATTCATGTTTTATGGTAAAAAATATATAATCTAAGGCTATATCACGCATAACGCGGTGATATTAATCGACCAAACAATAAACGTTTTCTAAACCTTCCTGGAGTCCAAGAATAAAACATTGTCACGCCGCAAAAACAAATATATTCCCAATACGATTAAATACAACAATCAATACTGATCCTCATACTCTTCATCCTCTGAGACTTAATTTAATCAATATCGAGAGAGAGAGAACGCTCCAAAGCACTCCGTGCCCAAACATTTGACGCACAGTGCCAATGGCACCCGTGCGCAATAAGACAGAACACGATTTCTCTATGGATGCCGACCTGTTTGCTCTTGTCCTCCGCTGCCTTTTTTGTCTCCCTCAGCTCCCTCAGCTCTGTCCAAGGCATTCTCCTTGTCTAGCTTAAGCATCTGCATCTTCTTCTTGATGGCGTCCATGGCTGCTGTGTTGTTGGGTTGGCCTCACCAACTGACAAAAAAACAAACTTTGAGTAAAACCCTGAGAAGCTCCGCGCGTCTGAACCACACTGAACTTGGAAGCTGTAGTGCAAGCTCGAGCCGACCGTAACTTGTCAAATATGTGCTATAGCAGAGGAGTTACTGGATCCCCATGGATACCAAATGCTTTTTGGGGAAACGACGCCAGCTGCTCTCTTCCGGGGGTCCTGTCTTTTTTATGGCTCTCCTCGGCGATTCGTTGATCCAATACATTTTACCGTTGATAAGACTATATATGGGTTATGGGCGAGAAGGTGGCACCCCCTCCAAGACGTCTGTTCCTGTTTCAAACACTGTTCTGAGAGGTAGGCTACAGCCAGGGAAGGCAGTTTGGGGAGTTGGGGTCAGTTTAAGCACAAGGAAGTGAAGGTGGACAACAAAAACATGATCTTTGACTGGAATTGCTCATTTAATTCTGGAAGGATTACTTACATTTGCTCAAGACAGCAGTTCAAATAAGGCTTGAGAGAGTAATTTTTATAGGAATAAATCATGGCATAGTAATCGTTTTTATGTTACCATTCCTCCAACCAAATTCATGTTTAAAATAATTGCGTCGCCAAGGCCCACACTTAGTTTATTCATTCACCACCACTCTTGATTATGAATCGTGTCTCCACTATGAACCATAACACCTGAGAGATGGGGTCATGTAACTCTGATCTCCAGAGACAAAATAAGCTGTTATTAAAGTTAAAGTTATTAATAATGCAGTTATTAAAGCAGTAAAGCAGACAAATATAGTCTGAGTGTTTAAGCCCCTGTGAAAAGAGATTGTCCCTGGGAGGGGTGTCATATTATTTGTACTGAAGTGTTCTGTCAGTGATACTGTCACGGTTTCGGCCGAGGCGGCTCCTCCTCCTTGTTCGGGCAGGTTTCGCCGGTCGTCGTCTCCGGAGTTCTAGCTGCCACCGCTCTATGTTTCTTGTTTGTTTGGTTTTGTCTGTTAGTCACACCTGTTTTGTGTTAGGTCTCATTTAGCACCCTATTTAGTTTCCTTGTTGTTAGGTTAGTGTTGTGTGTGATTGTTCGTGTCGTGGTTGCGCTACCCGTGTCGGTACGCTATTTTCCGTAGCTTCCTCCTTGTTGTGTTAGGAGAGATTTACGCACCTGTGTGTGCGCTTGCATTTACGCCGTTGTGCGTCTTTTTGCCTCCGGGCTGTTTTGGATTATTTTTGTGCTCAGTAAAGTCTTGTTGGACTTACCCTCTGCTGCCTGCGCCTGATTCTACACCACACCTATACACAGCACCCTGACAGATACAACACAGTAGGGAGGAGCATGTCAACAAATCCCTCAAGACATTGTTCACAATCTGAAGAGGGGCATCAGATAGCCTTGTATTCAACAGTGGCATATCATCCAGCTTGTCTCGACTCCTCTGTAGCTCATAAGTGCCTTGGAGTTCTTTCAAATTGGCCGCAGGGAAAGATAAGAGTGCTTTGGCATTTCAGCAATCCCCGTCTTCCTCTGTGACAGTTCACTGGTCTAGGGGAGTCAGTCACAGCTGTCACACTTGAACAGTAGAGGAAGAACCAGATACCTCTCCAAACACACTGTGATTGGCTGCATGGTATGAACTTATACCCTCAACTTTACTTTTACCTAAATCATTTCTAGGATACATTTTTATGGGGAAGATAATGAAAAAATAATGTATAGTACTGACATTTACAGTCCATTTTACTTTACAGTACTCATTCGTACAGAACGTTGATTTAAACTTTAGGTGATATCATGTGTGTGAGAGGTACTGCTCTTGTAAGCCTATACCCCATAAAGGAGAACAGAACAACAACACAAATAATGAAGTCTTTATATCCCCATATCCTTCTGGGTTGACCCAGCGACATCTACTCAAACAACCTCTTCTTCTTGTCCTCTCTGTTCCTCCCATGTTTTCTTGAGGGGTATTTTTAGGAGCATCTTGTTTGCACAAGTTGCACCTGTTACATACTGTACATAGCTCCTAATCCTACACTCTAAAAAATTAGGGGTTCAACAAGGGTTATTCTAAGATCCTCAAAGTTCTTTGAAGAACCTTAAGGTTCTTGGCACTGAAAAATACCCCCAAAAGGTACTTAGAAGAACCCCATAGGAGGTGGGGTTCATCGAGGAACCTCTGTGTGCAATAATAGTGTTTAACATGATTTATGAATGACTTCCTCATCTCTGTACCCCACACATACAATTATCTGTAAGGTCCCTCAGTCAAGCAGTGAATTTCAAACACAGATTCAACAACAAAGACCAGGGAGATTGTTCAATGCCTCGCAAAGGAGGGCACCTATTGGTAATAAAAAAAAAAGCAGACATTGAACATCTCTTTGAGCATGGTGAAGTTATTAATTGGATGGTGTAACAATACACCCCATCACTACAAAGATACAGGCGTCCTTCCTAACTCAGTTGCCGGAGAGGAAGGAAACCGCTCAGGGATTTTACCAATGGTGACTTTAAAACAGTTACAGAGAAAACTGAGGATGGATCAACAACATTGTAGTTACTCCAAAATACTAACCTAAATGATAGAGTGAAAATAAGGGAGCCTGTACAGAATAAATATATTCCAAAAAATGCATCTGTTTGCAACAAGGCACTAAAGTAATACTGCAAAAAATGTGGCAAAGCAATTAACTTTTTGTCCTGAATACAAAATGTTATGTTTGGGTCAAATCCAA
>NW_025538516.1:0-18836 GCF_020615455.1 Coregonus clupeaformis | reverse complement strand
CCCTGCCCATCTTCC
This sequence comes from Coregonus clupeaformis, assembly GCF_020615455.1. Classification (NCBI taxonomy): domain Eukaryota; kingdom Metazoa; phylum Chordata; class Actinopteri; order Salmoniformes; family Salmonidae; genus Coregonus; species Coregonus clupeaformis. The sequence continues at coordinate 18,821 of NW_025538516.1, read as the reverse complement.
AAAAACATCTGAAACCCTACCTTAAAACAGTATCTCAAATAATCTGCCTCCTTACCCTCCTTTTTCTCTAGGCTCTGACTACTGATAGCTACATTGAGGAAAATGTAATTTCTATGCCTGTGATATGTGGTTGTCATTTCCTTAAGATGAATGCACTAACTGTAAGATGCTCTGGAAAAGAGCGTCACAAAATGACTAAATGATATCACATGCAAAGCATGGTGACAATTTGCCATACAGCCGCAAAAAGACTGCTGCAGGCCAGACTAGGTGACACAGTGCATCTGGTTGCATTCAGACCATTTACTTTTTCATTTGAAGAAAAGAGCCTTATCTGTGTATATATATTTAACACACAATATCCCATAATGACAAAAAGCAAAAACAGTTTTTGCAAATGTATTACAAAATAAAAACCCTGAAATAGCATATTTACACAAGTATTCAGACCTCTTTACTCAGTACTTGTTGAAGTGCCTTGGCAGTGATTACAGCCTCAAGTGTTCTTTGGTATGATGCTACAAGCTTGGCACACACCTGTATTTGGGAAGCCCCATTCTTCTCTGCAAATCCTCTCAAGCTCTGTCAGGTTGATGGGGAGCGTCGCTGCACAGCTATTTTCAGGTCTCTCCAGAGATGTTCGATTGGGTTCAAGTCCGCTCTGGCTGGGCCACTTAATTACATTCAGAGATTTGTCCCAAAGCCACTCCTGCATTGTCTGGCTGTGTGCTTTAGGGTTGTTGTCCTGTTGGAACGTGAACCTTCACTCCCAGTCTGAGGTCCTGAGCACTCTGGAGCAGGTTTTCTCATCAAGGACTTTCTGTACTTTGCTTTGTTCATCTTTCCTCGATCCTGACTAGTCTCCCAGTCCCTGCCACTGAAAAAAACAACCCCACAGCATGATGCTGCCCACCATCATGCTTCACCGTAGAGGGGTGGTGCCAGGTTTCTCCAGACGGACGCTTGCATTCAGGCCAAAGAGTTTAATCTTGGTTCCATCAGACCAGATAATCTTGTTACTCATGGTCTAAGAGTCGCCTAGGTGCCTTTGAAAACTTCAAGCGGTTGTCATGTATCTTTTACTGAGGAGTGGCTTCCGTCTGGCCAATTAAATAAAGGCCTGATTAGTGGAGCGCTGCAGAGATGGTTGTCTCCTGGGAAGGTTCTCCTATCTCCACAGAGGAACTCTGGAGCTCTGTCAGAGTGACCATCGGGTTCTTTGTCACCCTCCTGACCAAGGCCCTTCTCCTCGGGACAGCCCAGTTTGGCCAGGCGGCCAGCTCTAGGAAGAGTCTTGGTGTTTCCAAACTTCTTCCATTTAAGAATGACGGAGGCCACTGTGTTCTTGGGGGACCTTCACGCTGCAGACATTTTTGGTACTTTCCCTAGGATTTGTCCTTCGACACAATCTCTGTCTCAGAGCTCTATGGACAATTCCTTCACCTCATGGATTCATTTTTGCTCTGACATGAACTGTCAACTGTGGGACCTTATATAGACCGTGTGTGCCTTTCCAAATCATGTCCAATCAATTGAATTTACCATAGGTGGACTCCAATCAAGTTGTAGAAACATCTCAAGGATGATCAATGGAAAACAGGACGCACCTGAGCCCACTTCGAGTCTCACAGCAAAGGGTCTGAATACTTAGGTATTCCTGTTTTGTTATTTTAAATAAATTTGCAAGAGGAAAATAAATGTAATCAATTTTAGAATAAGGCTGTAATGTAATAAAATGTGGGAAAAAGGGAATGAGTCTGAATACTTCTCCGAATGCACTGCATAGAGAAAGAGGCCAACTGCATCAATCAAGCGCAGCACAACTTATGTTGAAATGAATTTCTGTGTGAGCTCACAGCGCAGCTGTTTTTGGAAGTGGAAAATGTTGCCTAAGGAATTTGTCTAACTTCATCAAACAGCATTACCTGTGGTGGAAGTGGTGTGATATGAATCAACAATTTTTACCAGAGGATTTTATTAATGGTAGTTTCCTTCTCCAGGAAGTTGGCAAGCCTGATGTTGAATATTGACCTGCGGAGTTGTGAGTAATGTGCTTATCTGAGAAATATGACAACTGTTATCAAACACAAAACACCTTTCATCTAGCAGCTCAGCAAACATCCCCATATTATATTGATCATCAGCCAACCTTCAGATAAAATGTTGTGTGTTATCCTCATGGTTACCATCTGGTGTGTGTGTGTGTGTATACCTCTCTGCCTTATATTTAATGTAGTTGTTGTGGATTCTGGTGGTTGTGTGCATGCGTGCGTGCATGCGCGTGTGGGAAATAAATAGTGTGTGTTAGTGATGTGCGGGGTCAGCTGTTTGTTCACCCGTAATCACCCGTAATTGCTAACAACCCCTGCTACCGCCCGACTATATGTGTGATGAAGTAAAATTTGAGGCCTGCAAGGGTGGGGATTAAAAACAATAAAATAACTAATGTAAATACACTGTGTCCGGAAAATGTATATAGGTTCAGAAACTTTTGTGAAACAGCACAAAGTTAAAATTATATGGCAAAATAGAAATCAAACCAGATGGTCATCAGAGATAGATGGGAGGGGGTTGATGGTAGCTGGAAGGACAAAGAAAAGATATTTATTGTAAAATACATTGTGTCTGTAAAATGTATAGTCTGTATAAACTGGAATTAGAAGCCCAGTGTTGTTATCCAATTAGTTTATACAATTAGGCGAGTGTGGTAGGGTTAGGGGAAGAATAATGGAAAATATATTTTAGAAAAGATATGTATAGATATCTATTTGCGAAAAAAGGTATATGGGGGATTGGAAATGATGCAGACAATTACATTGATGGAAGCCAATCTATCTGCAGTATTAAAGCTGATTACCCTACAAAATAAATAAATATATATATATAAAAATAACATTGAGGCCTGCACCCAGGTATCCCTAATCCGCAAACACATTTATATAAATATGTGGAAGTTCAGCCTCTTTTTTATCTTGAATATTTATTAAACAGTAACGCTTTTTCTTAATAATTTAGTAATTCTTTTATTTGATCTTCTAGCCCTGTGAGGGATGCGAGCTCTCCTACTGCTCTCTCCTCACGTCGAACCATCGTTCTCCCATTCTCCCGCCAAGTGCGTGAAACATTTCATTCCTATAACTATATGGATCTCTGCCGTTGCGATTAACTTAAACCCATTCGTTGTTTTATTAAGTGCTAACCAAGGACTATTTATTTGCACGAGTTGGTATGAGAGTTAAGTGGTGTGTCGGGACGTTTACTCTCTGTATTTCTGCTTTCTGTCATTACGCGCTGGTTAGTCCCGTTTGCCGGATTCATACTATTCTGACAAGATTCTTTTATATTTTTTAAACTTAGTAGGCTTACTGTAGCAATTATAGTGTATGTTTTTATTGTGGTGACATCTGTCTATTTGATTTCCCTTTACATTTTAGTCATTTAGCAGAGACACTCTTATCCAGAGCTTACTTACAGTTAGTGAGAGAGAGAGTGCATACATTTTTATACTGGCCCCCGGGAATCGAACCCACAACCCTGGGCGTTGCCAAGCGCCATGCTCTACCAACTGAGCTACAGGAGGCCCTGTAAGGACCCTGTATCACGCGGTTGGCCTTTCCAGTGTCTCTACGATTATCCAACCATGTACCCGCTTTATTGTGGGTGTACAGCCTAAGCCCGTTTTTTACCATTATCGGGAGGACAACATAGGAACATAGGGAGGGACTGCTGCCTTGAAGGTAACGTGTTGCTAAGTTCTCTAAACAAATTCCTCAGTTGTGTGTGTATAACACTTTGGTTAATGTCAAACTCGAGCAAAAAAAAGAAATGTCCTCTACTGTCAACTGTGTTTATTTTAGTATGTTTACATTTACGTCATTTATGCAGATGCTCTTATCCAGAGCAACTACAGTTAGTGTATACATCATTTTTTTTATTTTCATAGTTTTCGTGGAATCAAAACCCACAACCTTGGCGTTGCAACTCATGCTCTACCAACCGAGCTACTATCCCTGCCGGCCATTCCTCCCCCTACCCTGGACGATGCTGGGCAACTGTCTGACGACTTATTGGTCTCCAACGGTTTGTTGCGGCTAAAGAGCCTGGATTCAAGCAGGATCTCCTGTGGCACAGCTTAGCACCTGCGATGCAGTGCCTTAGACCACTGCGCCATTTTTATGTGTAAATATTTGCATGAACATAACCAGATTCAACAACGAGACATAACCTGAACAAGTTCCACAGACATGTTCAACTTAACAGAAATTGAATAATGTGTCCCTGAACAAAGGTCTCAAAATCAAAAGTCAATAGTCAGTATCTGTTTTTACACCAGGTATTAATTAATGCAGTGCATCTCTCTCCGTGGACTGCACCAGATTTGCCAGGTCTTGCCGTGAGATGTTCCACCCCACTCTTCCACCAAGGCACCTGCAAGTTCCCGGGACATTTCTGGGGGAATGGCTCAGCCCTCACCCTCCAATCCAACAGGTCCCAGATGTGCTCAATGGGATTGCGATCCAGGCTCATCTTTGCTGCCATGGCAGAACAATGACATTCCTGTCTTGCAGGAAATCACCCACAGAACGAGCAGTATGGCTGGTGGCATATGCTTGATGCTGGAGGGTCATGTCAGGATGAACCTGCAGGAAGGGCTACCACATGAGGGAGGAGGATGTCTTCCCTGAACACACAGCGTTGAGAGATTGCTCTCAATGACAACAAGCTCAGTCCGTGATGATGCTGTGACACACCGCCCCAGACCACGACGGACTCCACCTCGTCAAACGATCCGCTAGAGTACGAGGCCCGTGACGCCATTTCGCCGACGATAAACGCGAATCCGACCATCACCCCCTGGTGAGACAAAACCGCGACTTGTCAGGAAGAGCACTTCTTTGCCAAGCCTGTCAGTCCAGCGACGGTGGGTTTGTGTCCACGTGACGTTGTTCCCAGTGACTGTCTGGTGACGACCGCCTTACAACAGGGTTCTACAAGCCCCCAGTCCAGCCTCTCAGCCTATTGCATACACAGTCTGGAGCACGGATGGAGGGATGTGCGTTCCTGGTGCTAACTCTCGGTCAGTTGTTGTTGCCATCCTGTACCTGTCCCGCAGGGGTGTGATGTTCGGATGTACCGATCCTGTGCAGGTGTTGTTACAGGCGGTCTGCCATTCTGCGAGGACGATCAGCAGTCCATCCTGTCTCCCTGTAGCACTGTCTTAGGCGTCTCTCGGGACATAGCAATTTATGTGTTTGCCCTGGCCACATCTGCAGTCCTCATGCCTCCTTTCAGTATGCCTAAGGCACATTCACGCAGATGACCAGGGACCCTGGGCATCTCCTCTCTTGGTGTTTTTTGAGAGTCAGTAGAAAGGCCTCTTAGTGTGTTAAGTTTTCATAACTGTAACCTTACATTGCCTAAACTGCCGAAGCTGTTAGTGTCTTAACGACCATTACCCACAGGTACATGTTCCCTTCATTAAATGTTTATGGTTCATTGAACAAGCATGGGAAACAGTGTTTAAACCCTTTATAATGAAGATCTGTGAAGTTATTTGGATTTCCACAAATTATCTTTGGAAAGATAGTGGTCCTGAAAAAAGCATATTTTTTGCTGAGTTTATTTGTTGTCTTCTATAGCCGATGTCGTTTGGAGTGGTCATCAGGAGGGGAGGAAGAGAGGCGGAGGGGAGGTGACGGGAACATACCGCTGGTGTCCTGCTGCTGCCAATCGAGTGAACTGTTTCATGAAACTCTCCCTGTCACACACACACATGTGCAAGGTAATACATTCACACACGACACAAGAACATGCTACACACATACAAACATGAGCACGTAGACGCACACACAACACAACACCGGCCCCAACACAGCAGGTAATGTATACATACAGAAACACATTCCAACAGATTGATTATTGTGACAAAGTGATGATAAACTCAACAGATGGGCTGGAGAGAGGGAGGTCTGCGAGAGGGTAGGGGCCTAGCTGTGCACAAATCAGCTTCTAGACATGAAATTGCTACTGTTTTATCGTATCATTGATTTGTATCATCCTAAGAGAGAGTTACAGTTCATAAGTATTGCAACCTGTTAGAGCAGAAACGATGGAGAAAATGCCCTAATACAATCTTCTACAGAGTGGGTGCTAGCTGCTATTATTGTGGATCCAAAACTGCATTAACAAAACCTTAGGTTTTGGGGGTTATCGTAAACCAACATTTTAGTAAGGGGTGCCTTTTTCTGAGGAGGAATGCCATGACAAATGGGAGTTATCTTTAATTATCAAGAATTTCATTAACTGAACCCAGGTCAGGAAGTTCTGTCTTGTGTCCTCCCCTGATGTAACTCAGAAAGGGTACTGATTCTGGGCACGTTGAAATCAGAGGGCAACTTGGAGATCTTGACCATCTGGGGCCGATTGGGGAACTTCTAAAGATCCCTCAGATGTAGGGGAAGCTTCTCTTTGGAGTCTGCATTCACTTTACTTTGTTTCAGCTACGGAAAGAGAGAGAGAATGGAAAGAAGATTTAGGATGGAGAGAAGTAGACTTGCTTAGGGATAGAGAAGAAAAATTGACAGAGGGAAGTGAAGACTTTGCAGTAAAGGGATAAGTGGCACTTTGCCATAGATCGAGAGGGGAATGCACTTAACTCAAGAGAACGATAGAGCGGGGAAAGAGTGGACTTAGCTGTAGTGGAAAAGAGAGGAGGGAGTAGGATTCACAGCTACAGAGAGCGACATCTCATTTAGCACAGGAGTGGGATAGTGAGGACTTCTATGGAAAGGGAGTAGTGGTTTACATTTACATTTTACATTTTAGTCATTTTTAGCAGACGCTCTTAACCAGAGCGAATTACAGGAGCAATTAGGGGTTAAGTGCCTTTGCTCAAGGGCACATTTACGTCATTTAGCAGACGCTCTTATCCAGAGCGACCTACAAATTGGTGCGTTCACCCTACAGCGAGTGGGATAACCACTTTACAATTTTGGGGGTAGAAGGATTACTTTATCCCTATCCCAGGTATTCCCTTAAAGAGGTGGGGTTTCAAATGTCTCCGGAAGGTGGTGGAGTGACTCCGCTTGTCCTGTAGGTCGTTGAGGGAGCTTGTTTCCACCATTGGGGTGCCAGAGCAGCGAACAGTTTGACTGGGCTGAGCGGGAACTATGCTTCCCGCAGAGGAAGGGGAGCCAGCAGGCCAGAGGTGGATGAGACGCAATGCCCTCGTTTGGGTGTAGGGACTGATCAGAGCCCGAAGGTACAGAGGTGCCGTTCCCCTCTCACTGCTGGCAAGCACCATGGTCTTGTAGGGTACGAGCTTCAACTGGAAGCCAGTGGAGTGTGCGGAGGAGGGGGGTACGGGAGAGAACTTGGGAAGGTTGAATCACCAGACTGCGCTCTGGATGAGTTGTTACAGGGTTTAATGGCACAGGCAGGAGCCCAGCCAACAGCGAGTTGCAGTAATCCCAGACGGGAGATGACAAGTGCTTTTATTAGGACCTGTGCCGCTTCCTGTGTAAGGCAGGAGTCGACTCTCCGAATGTTGTAGAGCATGAACCTGCAGGATCGGGTCACCGCCTTGATGTTAGTGGAGAATGACAGGGTGTTGTCCAGGGTCACGCCAAGGCTCTTCGCCTCTGGGAGGAGGGACACAACGGAGTTGTCAACCATGATGGCGAGATCATGGAACGGGCAGTCCTTCCCCGGGAGGAAGAGCAGCTCCGTCTTGAAGGGTTCAGCTTGAGGTGGTGATCCGTCATCCATACTGATATGTCGGCCAGACATGCAAGAGATGCGATCGCCCAGCCTGGTTATCAGAAGGGGAAAGGAGAAGATTAGTTGTGTTATCGTCAGCGTAGCAATGATGGAGAGGCCATGTGAGGATATGACAGAGCCAAGTGACTTGGTGTATAGGGAGAAAAGGAGAGAGGGCCTAGAACTGAGCCCTGGGGGACCACTCACAGGTGAGAGCACGTGGTGCGGAGACAGCTTCTCGCCACGCCACTTGGTAGGAGCGACCGGTCAGGTAGGACGAATCCAGGGAGTGAGCCGCGCCGGGAGATGCCCAGCTGAGAGGGTGGAGAGGAGGATCTGATGGTTCACTGTATCAAAGGCAGCAGACAGGTCTAGAAGGACAAGAGCAGAGGAGAGAGAGTTAGCTTTAGCAGTGCGGAGAGCCTCCGTGACACAGAGAAGAGCAGTCTCGTTAGAATGACCAGTCCTGAAACCTGACTGGTTTGGATCAAGAAGGTCATTCTTGAGAGAGATAGCAAGAGAGTTGGCTAAAGACGGCACGCTCAATAGTTTTGGAAAGAAAAGAAAGAAGGGATACTGGTCTGTAGTTGTTGACATCAGTGGGATCGAGTGTTGGTTTTTTGAGAAGGGGAGCAACTCTCGCTCTCTTGAAGACGGAAGGGACACTTGGCCAGCGGTCAAGGATGAGTTGATCAGCGAGGTGAGGTAGGGGAGAAGGTCACCGGAGATGGTCTGGAGAAGAGAGGAGGGGATGGATTAAGCGGGCAGGTTGTTGGGCGTGCCTGCAGTCACAAGTCGCAGGATTTTATCTGGGAGAGAGAGGGGAGAAAGAAGTCAAAGCATAGGGTAGGGCAGTGTAAGTAGGATCCAGCAGTGTCATTAGACTTAACAAACGAGGATCGAATGTCTGTCAACCTTCTTTTTTCAAAGTGGTTGACGAAGTCATCCACAGAGAGAGAGGGGGGATTCAGCAGGGAGGAAAATGTGGCAAGAGCTTCCTAGGGTTAGAGGCAGATGCTTGGAATTTAGAGTGGTAGAAAGTGGCCCCTTAGCAGCAGAAACAGATGAAGAAAATGTAGAGAGGAGGGAGAGGGAAAGATGCCAGGTCGGGCAGGGGAGTTTAGTTTTCTTCCATTTCCGCTCCGCTGCCCGGAGCTCTGTTCTGTGAGAGCTCGCAATGAGTCATCAAGCCACGGAGCTGGAGGGGAGGACCGAGCCGCCGGGAGGATAGGGGACACAGAGAGTCAAAGGATGCAAAGGGAGGAGAGGAGGGTTGAGGAGGCAGAATCAGGAGATTGGAGGGAGAAGGATTGAGCAGAGGGAAGAGATGATAGGATGGAAGAGGAGGAGTAGTGGAGAGAGAGAGCCGAGGTTGCGGCGGCGCATTACCATCTGTGTAGGGGCAGAGTGAGTAGTGTGGGAGGAGAGCGAGAGAGAAAAGGAAACAAAGTAGTGGTCGGAGACATGGAGGGAGTTGCAGTGAGATTAGTAGAAGAGCAGCATCTAGTAAAGATGAGGTCAAAGCGTATTGCCTGCCTTGTGAGTAGGGGACGGTGAGAGGGTGAGTCAAAGAGGAGGAGAGGAGGGAAAGAAGGAGGCAGAGAGAAATTAGTCAAATGTGGACATAGGAAGGTTGAAATCCCCCAAAACTGTGAGGGGTGAGCCATCCTCAGGAAAGGAACTTATCAAGGCGTCAAGCTCATTGATGAACTCTCCAAGGAACCTGGAGGGCGATAGATGACAAGGATATTAAAGCCATAGGGCTAGTGACTGTGACAGCATGGAATTCAAATGAGGAGATAGACAGATGGGTTAGGGGAAAAAATTGAGCATGTCCACTTGGGAGAGATGAGATTCCTGTGCCACCACCCCTCTCTGACCAGATGCTCTCGGGGTATGCGAGAACACATGGTCAGACGAGGAGAGAGCAGTAGAGTAGCAGTGTTTTCAGATGGTAATCATGCTTTCCGTCAGCGCCAGGAAGTCGAGGGACTGGAGATTAGCATAGGCTGGGATGAAGTCAGCTTTGTTGGCAGCAGAACGGCAGAGTTCCAGAGGCTGCCTGAGACCTGGAACTCCAGGTGTGGGGTGCGGTGCAGGGACCACCAGGTTAGAGAGGCAGCAGCCACGCGTGTGTGGGGCGTTTGTGCTGCCTGTGCAGAGAGGGGAGAGAACAGGGATAGGCAGAGGCATAGTTGACAGGCTGTAGCAAATGGCTACAATAATGCAGAGGAGATCGGAATGAAAATGAACTAAACATCTGGGAGAGTAGAGAGCAGGCTGTCCTCACCAAAAAACTTCTACCATCAGAAACTATAATCGCGTTCACTGAACCACCCGAACAAAAGTAGAGGTGCACACGTAGGCATATGTCGTATACCCATACATTTTTCTGTGGGCATTGCGTATACTCTCTTCTTAATCCCTACGATGCGTCTATAATGTAGAGTTAAGGCTGATGGAACAGATCTGAACGTGTTACCTTCAAATGTTGGTAAACTAATTTTTTTCTTCACATTTTCAGCGCAGCAATGTGCACATGGCGGTAGGCCTAGAACGCTGGGAATGTTCCAAAATGCAATTTTCAGGGAAAACACTGTTCTAAATTCACCGCTACATGTGAGCTGTTTCATGGACAGAGATGGAAAATATGTTAGAAATGTAGAGAGGGGAGATCTCAAAAAAGATCCAACTACTATCATGGGTTTGCTAATATGAATAGGATAATGCCTTGAGCTGCTAGACAATGAATGAAAATTGAAAGAAAACCAATAGGCTAGAACAGGAGAATGCATATGAGCGAAATCTTCATAAAATAATCACGTTTCTATGGCGGATTTTTTCGTATAGGCTTCACTTTGAAGAGGTAATATGAAGTATAACCCAGGTTTAAACAGTTAAGGCGAACAGGAAAAACATAGCAATGGTCCTCTGTAGCTCAGCTGGTAGAGCACGGCGTATAACGCCAAGGTAGTGGGTTCGATCCCCGGGACCACCCATACACAAAAAATGTATGCACGCATGACTGTAAGTCGCTTTGGATAAAAGTGTCTGCTAAATGGCATATTATTATTATTAATTCCCAGACCTCAAAAGTGGTCTCCTGATGTGGTTTAAGCATTGTTGTGAGACTTAGAACATCCAATGTTTTTTTGAAAACATGGAAAAATATGAAACCTCGAGAGATGGGAATACTGTAAATGGCTGGCTCTATCTGAGAATGCTTTTTAAATCAGACTGCATCACTTAATCTGTGTTGGGAAACCAGCCACAGTGTTAGTGATACTTAAACATTTGCTTTGGTCCCAGACCTATATTACAGTTCTCAGGACAACGCACTCTTCTCCCTCCTCTAGTGGCATGGTCCCTGGTGACTGCACACACCACATATGCTGGTTAATACTATTGGCAGCCCTATTCTGATCATTTTTTTCACTAATTGGTATTTTGACCAGCCAGATCAGATTCTTGCCATTAATTGGGCAAAATATCAGAATTGGACTGCCTGTGTAAATACAGCCATATCTTCTAATCCCATGCCCCATACCTGTCATACACGGCCTTTCAGGTGAGTAATTTTAGATGATCACTGTGATCACTCATCATTTCAGTGAGAACATAGAAAATATAGTTTATATAGTTTTATATCTGTCTTTATGAGTGAAAATGCTGTCACACAAAAGAAACATTGTCATGATACAGGACACTGGCCAATGTCAAATCTTACTTAATTACCCACTACATACTATGTACTAATCGTACTATACTCTACTTTAGAACGTACTGTTTAGTAAAAACTAACGCAGTAAGGAACAAATATCAGCATACTAGGCTCATCCTACTGAGAATGCGTAGTCTAATGCGCAATTGTTCATTTTCGTACAGCTACATCTTCTCAGCTGATTATCAGCTGTTGTCAGACAACACATGGGTCTCGAAGATGATTATCTTCCTCAATGGCGTGGGAGCAAATGCTAGCAAATGGAAAGACAAAGAGTACGACACTCCTGGCATTTGAAGCATTATATTATTTCCACATTTCACCACATTAATTTTTTTCACATACCAAAAATCCCTACTATTTAGAAAATGTTATGTGCAGGTATTTGAACATGGCCACTATCATTAGAGTCTGTATTTTACACTTCAACAATACTGTATCAACTTATAACATATTCATGTTTGGCAAGTAGTAAGTGCCATTAATACCACTGTAGTGAGAATATACATTTCACATGACATGAACCCATTGTAGCAGATTATTGTGAAGATCAATGGTTGAAAAAGGAAATATTTCAATTAGGCAATATCAAAAGCGGATGGGTGGGATTTCTGAAGTATGATTAAGCCCTAGACACTGATCAAAGGTTTACGTTTGTATTTACTATATCTACGATTCTCTGAATGGGGAGTAGAAACTGATCCTAGATCTGAGGTTAGGGGCACATCTCAACAAGGGTTGGGGTTTCTCTGTGTCAGGGTTTAGTTCAACAGTCTTGTCTGTAGATGGCAGCTAACATACTAGCAGTCACACACAAACACAAACACAGACGCATGAGCGCACAAGCACAAGCACACGCACATACACACCTGACAAAACTGTCTGCGAAAACCTACTTAAGTTTTAAAAAATAGAAGAATGAATGCAATGCAATGAAAAGGGGGAAAAAACCAGATTATATTAGATTGATTTATGCAAGAAGACGAACTGAAGAAAATATGTATGCACACACAATACTGCACAAAGCAGTATAGACTGGTCAAATAAAAAACCTACAAATTAATGGGGAAATTATATCAATAACATTAATTTCATTCCATAAGAGAGAAGCTGATAAAATGTCCATGACTGGTATTCTTGTCTGGGAGACCGTAGAGGTCAACCAAGTTTGGCTGGACGTGAATGAGGGCTTATCATTCCTGGGCAGGACAACAGCAGCTGCCACAGTTTCGACTCTGTGTGTAGAGAGAGAGAGAGAATGCTCGCTGTCTCTATTTGTCTGACTGTCAAACTGAAAGAGCCCCAGGTATAAAAGAGCTTTTGCGGAGGGAAAAGGCATGAAAAGGAGAAATCCTAATCTACTTTCAATGTAACCTGGTAATCCTATCCACCCACTGTCTGTCTATCGACTGTAACTCCTGGCACAGTAAAATGTGTGTTTCGCTTTAGCCCTGCGGTTATTGCAGAATTTGAGTGTAGCACGCACACTTTACACACACTCCGACAACCATGTATTAAACATTAAGACTAACACAAGGTAAAGACAGACAGAGACACAGACAGGAAGTATTCCTGATGCGTCACGTACACTGGTCTTTGCTAGTACTCCTTGATTTTGCAATGGATCTAAGCTACTGATTGAAGCCTATGGGGCTGGGAATGTTTGCGCTACGAGGGAATCTCCATTGATCCCTCTCCTCAATACCTTGTCAAGAGCCCAGGGGTGGCTCTATACCCTCTCACTCAGTGCCACATAACAGCCTGTACTGTTTTGTAGCTACTGTCGAGCCTTTCTGGTGAGTAGTGAAAAATTGAATATGTTAATTGTAAAAAGCCAGCACACACAGTTGAGATGATTGACTGGTTGATCGATGAATTTACTTATTAATAGAGTAAGTGCCCATCACTTCTTGTGTTGACAACTGTGTAAATTCCGCCATTATGTCACAAATTCAACATCCCCACAGAATACTATACTCCGTTCATGACAACATAGTTGAACATCAAGACACTCAAGGGTTGCTCAACAAACTTCTAAAAGTGGTCGAGTTTACTGAGGGAAACATCCTAAAATGCTGCAGTCATCTGTAACAGTTCTGCTCCAGCATCCCAATGAACTTTATTTCTCTAACTTTCTTCCTCTCATATCCCCATCTCTCTTTCTCTGCACCAGAAACGTACAGCTACGGTCTCTCTCCTCTCTCCCGCTCGCGTCTCTCTGCACCATATCATTTACAGCTACGGTCTCTCTCTCTCTTCTCTGTCTCTCTCTTGCCCTCTCTTCACCATGAAACTTAGCTAGGTCTTTTCTCTGTCTCTCTCTCTATCTACAGCAATGGCCTGTAAGTAAGATGGCAAAACTCTGGGGGAAGCTATGCTGAGCTTTTGTAAAGTGTCATACCATCTCATTCCAAAATCCAGATACAGATCAAATAGATTGTATAGTTGTTTGAGAGTATTGATACTGTAATGTATTGTAGTGCTTTCAGAGGTTTGAATCCCATTTATAAGCACACAGAGGTTCACATGTAACATAGACCAAGGTTAATCTCCTCATCCCTATCTGCTAATGTATTGAACCTTCTGCTTGATCAATACTTGCAAACAATACCACAAATATGTCCCTGACTGACTACTTTCACAGGCTCAGGTGGAGAGCACACACACCAGCACAATCCATTGCATACGCTTACTGGCTTTACATGTTTTAAACCTACGGGATAATGCCACATTGGAATGGTGTGAACTGTGTGTGTGTGTGTGTGTGTGGTGCGTGCGTGCGGCGGCATACAGTATGCTGTGCATTTGTGTGCGTGTTTGTGTTCGTGTGAGGAAAAGTCTATTGATGATGAATCCGAGAGATTGTGTTTAGCATAACTCAGGGTGTGTGTGTGTGTCAGCCGTAGCGTAGCTGGGACTAATGCTCTGGCCTTACGGCATATTAAGGTGATCTATCCAGGCCTTCTCTCCCATTCCAGCCAATTTCAGGCTTGGTTGAGCTGTGAGCTGTGCATTACAGTTTTCTGGAGGTCTCTCATACGCCACGCACACACACTCATGCACATTGCACAGCCACACACTCACATGCACACATCACACACACGCATGCACAGTGCACACACAGAAACACAAACACACACTTACGCACAGATACGCACACAGATAAACACGTACATACACATCATTATCCAAGAGAAGAATGCGGCTTCACGCACAACCGATCGCACAAGAGCTGAGAGAACATCCAATACACAACAACCACTAAATGCCACAAAAAACTCCCATGGTTAAGAACAAGGAGCATCAACATCAGAGCACTGGGGTAAGCAATTCACTTTGGAAGAATAGAGATTAGTGGGATGCAACTTGTTTTCCCAGTTTCCTAACTGACATTCAGTGATACATTGCAATTTTGTCTCCTAGGAGAATCCGTAGTGTTCTACCAATCACAGATATCCACTGTCTAAAATGTACCTCCCACTGGATATGTCTCTGATAGTTTCCAGTTCCCAGCTGCTTCTTTAAAGTATTAGGCTGCAGTGAACTTTAAAACGGAGCAAGAGAGCACAGTGTTGACTAAATAATTGCATAATATGCTTTATATTTTGATAAGATGACAAGCCCATATCAACCAAGCTGGGCGAAGATCCTCTCTGAATCAGTGTGATAGAGTCTATAGGAAAAGAGTAGTGTTTCTTCTGTGTATTTGTCACATGCGCCGAATACATCTGTAGACTTTAGCTAAAATGCTTACCTACAAGCCTTTAACCAACAATGCAGTTTTAAGAAAAATATAGTTAAGAAAATATTTACTGAATAAACTAAAGTTTAAAAAAGTAACACAATAAAATAACAATAACGTAGGCTATATACAGGGGTACCCTGCACGAGTCAATGTGCGGGGGTGTCAAGGTTCAGGACAGACGCACAAGAGGACCACAATTGCAGCCACACCATTGAAAGTTTAGTTAAAACTTAAGGGAAAAGGGAAGTAGGGAGTGAGTGAAGGCTCCAGGGGTTATCCCGCCCAATGTGCTGGGTCTGTGCCCCCGAGTGGGGCAAGCGATGGCGTCCGATGACGCCGGTGAGCTGGTGGTCCAGAAGTCCTGGGGGAGGAAACACAGACACAACGGGGCGTGATGAAACAAGGCAGAAGTACAGTCCAAGGGAAATCCAAAGACGCTTGTAGCAAGGCAGAAGGCTGGCCAGAGTTACCGGCCCGAAGAGGCCAGAAGTCAGACTGACGCAGCAGGCAGGCCCTTGGTTTTCCTGGGGCAGAAGAGTATCCAAGAATCAGGGGGCAGGTCCGGGGTCACAAAACAAGGGGTGAGCCAGAAGTGAGCACACAGGCTCCTGGGGGTGAGCTTTGCATGACGATCTGACAAAGGGAGAGCTGAAAGACAGTACTTCTAAATACTGGGAGAGGTTAGTGGGTAAATGCAGCGCAGCTGGCAGAGTAATTAGAGCCGAGCAGAGCAGGGACAGGTGGAGCTTAGTTAGGCTGAGTAGAGAGAGAGAGATGAGCAGAAAGTGGAAGATAGTGGGAAACACATTGAAGGTGGTAACCCGGTGGAGGAGAGGGCTCAGACAGAACCCCCAAAGGGACGGCTCCCAGAAGTCCCAAGGCACACCACGCCGGGCGGGAGTGAGGGGAGCCAGAGGAGGGCTATGAACCTCCCGAACGGTCCGAGCGAATGCCCTGATCCTCGGAGGAAGCCGGGAGGGCCGTGGGCTCGGGAGATGGGACAGTCCCGGTGACAGGATCAGGCACAGTGGACAGGAAGCCGAGACGGGCAGGACTGCGTTAGGGATCCCTCTGGGGCGTCTTCCTCACGGATTACAGGTTGATCAGATGCCGATGCAGGAAGGCGGTGATGAGAGTCCTATCCACAATCCGCCGACTAGCTGGCACCCAGGTCCTTTCCTCAGTCCATAGCCTCCCAGTCAATGAGGTACTGGAGACCCACCCTCCGCTCTGGACCGAAGCAGGCGGCGACGCTAAACCATGACTCACCATCGACGCAGCCGTGGAGGAGGAGGACAAGCGCAGCAGGGACCAGCGGACTCTCGCGAATGGGCTTAATCTTAGGCGACATGGAAAGTGGGGTGCACCGGAATTAGGGCAGCTGGGAGGCCGGACAGCAGTTGAAGGGCTAATCACTTTTATGATAGGGAATGTAAAAATAACCGAGGTGCCAACTTCCACTCCGACCCCGGAGTGGCAGGCTCTTTGACGCCACAACCACACCCTTTGACCAACATGGTAGGTGGGAGCAGGGATTCTCCGACGGCTGGCCCCGGTAGTGTAGCTGGCAACGGATCTGAGAAGTGTGGCCTGGCCTGTGACCAGATGCGCGACACGACGGCAAACGCTAAGTGCAGATGCGGCAGCAACCTCCCCTCTGACTGGCAAACAGAGGAGGCTGGTATCCATAAATCACATTGGAAAGGGGACATACCGATGGCAGAGCAGGTCAGAGAATTGAGGTGCGCACTCCACCCATGTCAATGGCTGGCGACCAGGAGTGGGGGATGGTGAGGTCATGCATCGGGGTGCCTTCTCGAGCTCCTTGACTTGCTCCGCTTGACTGCTCATTGGATTGGGGGATGGAATCCGGAAGTCAGACTGACTGTGGCTTAGCAGGTGACAGAACTCCTTCCAAAGACCGGAGGAGAATTCGTGGACCACTGCTGCAGAAACTACATCCTTTTGGCAGTCCGTGGGATCCGGAAGACGTGTTCAGACCACCATGGCGTCCTAGGCGGTTGGGAGCTTGGGGAGGGGAATGAAGTGTGCCATCTTGCTGAATCGCTCAACTATGGTGAGAATGACGGCCCTGCCCCTGAGGGGCAGCCCCGTGACAAAGTCAAGGGCGATGTGAGACCAGGGACGCTCTGGGCACAGGCAGGCCATGCGGCAACCGGGGGGCTGGTAGGACGACGTGTGTTGGTTGCAGACGGGCAGGCTTGGACCAATTCCCGTACATCCTTTCTCAGAGCGGCTGCCGCCTAGAACCTCTCGAGCAGAAGTGCGGTGGTTGTCGGGTGACAAGCTAGGGCGGGGAGCCGTCCCCACTGAACGACCTGGGACTTGGTTCGGGGACAAAGTCAGCTGGGCAAGTGTGGGACCGGGGCTGGTTACGAGAGCCTCCAGCACCTGTTCCTCAACAGCCCAGGTCAGAGCTGCTTACGATGCAGGGACTCGGCAGAACCGACACAGATCCTGGAGGGCTATGTCATCCTTCTGAAATTGGACGGGAGAGGGCGTCTGGCTTGGTGGTTGTTGATCCAGGCCGTGTATGACAGAGTGAAATTAAAACCTGGTGAAGAACAGGCCCAGCGGGACTGCCCGGAGTTCAACCAAATCCGTTGGCCGTGGCATGGATGTAACCCCTTATGATCGGGTCCAAACGAAATGGTTGGCACCCTCCCAGCCAGTGACGCCACTCCTCCAAGGCAAGCTTCAAGCCAGCAGCTCTCGGTTCCCCAATGTCGTAATTGCACTCAGAGGGGGACAACCGACGTGAGAAAAAGGCAAGTAGGATGGAGCTTCCTATCCTCCGCAGCCCACTGAGAAATCACAGCACCAACTCCCACATCCGAGGCGCCCACCTCCAACAAAATGAAACCGCCGGGTCCACGTCAGGCATCTGGAGGATGGGAGCTGAGGTGAACCTTACCTTGAGGGTACTGAAGGCCTTGTCGGCTGCTGGGGTCCAGGGTGAAGGGTTGCTTGGTGCTGGTTAGAGCAGTGATGAGTGGGTAGCACCGTACTTAGTTCCGGATAAACTTTCATGAAGTAGCACAACCCCAGAAACTGTTGCAGCTTCTTTCTGTTCTCCGGAACTGGCCATGAAGTGACTGCTGATACTTAGGCGGGATCCATTTGGATCTTCCCTCTGCCACTATGTACCCCAGAAGGCCACTGTCTGATGTGGAAACTCACATTTCTTGTTGGGCGTAGAGGGAATTCTCCAGAAGACTATGGGAAGGACTTAAGTTGGACATGGCGGTTGTGTTCCAGACAGGTTTCCTGGAGTAGATTAAGATGTCATCCAGGTAAACGAAGACAAACTTGCGAGCTTAATATGTCCCAAGTACATCATCCACTAGAGCCCGAATACAGCAGAGCATTGCGTGAGGCCAAAAGGCATAACAGATACTCGTAGGTGGCCTGTTGGTGTATTGAATGCGGTCTTTCCATTCATCTCCTCCCGGATCCCGCACTCAGGTGGTAAGCTGCTTGAGATCCAACTTGGTAAAACAGTGGCTCCCTGGAGCAACTCAAAAGCAGAGGTGAGCAGAGGAAGAGGGCACCTGCTTTTCATCAGGATGTCGTTGA
>NW_025538515.1:0-18841 GCF_020615455.1 Coregonus clupeaformis | reverse complement strand
CATTTCTTTTACATGTGCACTTGAACCTAACTCACCCCGAAAAGAGTCTCCCCACCCACTACCTCCCTCCTAGCAGTGTCCCGTTTCCCTTTAAAAGGTAAAATAAAAGAAAGAGAAGAAGAAGCAGAAGAACAAACGTTAAACTTCTTTAATTCGAGGTCCTGGGGGTCTTAGGGTTGGGTTGCAGGCACGTCAAATGGTTTATGGCTGTATGTTTCTACCCAGTTCTGTCCCTGTGAGGGGCCACATATGGGCTAGCAGGCAAAAGTTTGAACACCTACTCATTCAAGGGGTTTCTTAATTTTTACTATTTTCTGTTTAGAATATAGTAAAACATCAATATTTATTAGAATCATTAGTAACCAAAAAAAAAAGTGTTAAACAAATCAGAATATATTTTATATTTGAGTTCTTCAAATATTTACCTTTTTACCCTTGATACAGCTTTGCACCTCTTGGCATTCTCTCAACCCTTATGGGGTAGTGTATATTGGTTCCCTGTTTCCAAATTTGTGTTTATCTTCATACAAACTGTTGAAAAATACACTATAAATATTACATTCTGTCTCTTTCACAAACATAACCGTAAACCCTCCTTTATTACATTATTTTAAACCTTAACTGTAACCCCTGTTATGCTGGAGTCTCTCACCAGGCCCTATCCTTGACCTTATGTAGACAGAAAGTTCAAATATGCCAGCATTTTCTCAGACACAAACCCATATGCATGGCCTTACTTTAGGTCTGGCTCTGCTTAATCAGGTAGCCCCTGGCGGTTATAGGCGATGGGCCAGTAACCGAAGGTCGCTGGATTGAGATCCCCTACCGGCCTAGGTGAATCTCTCGATGTGCCCTTGAGCAAGGCACTTAACCTAATTGCTCATAGCAAGAAGCTCTGCACATAACGTCTGCTAAATCTTATCATTGACCTTATTCTAACTCCAACTATGGCTTTGTTCTTATATTTGTGTGCCTTCTCAGAACCACCTCCCGACAAGGCCTGAAGGCTTATGATTCAATCTGATTTATTAGCCAGTCTGTGGTTTTCCTCAGCAGGCTATCAATGTATTTTATGAGAATGTCATAGAAACAAGAGAATGTGGTGAGAATCTTCTTGATAAGATGATTTATTGTATTGCTGTGCAAAGGTACAGTAGCTCAGTAATGATGGGGTTGTGTTTTTACACCTCTGTGTGGTGTGGTGGTGTGGTGTGGTGCGGTGGCGTAATTGTGGTGTGGTGTGTGATGCGATGCGGTGCGGTGTGATGTGATGCTGATGCGGTGTAACTGTTAATGAAGCTTGTTTGGTTTGGTAACACTTTGCTGTCCATTTGCTACCATTAGTTGCGTTATAATTAGGGCTAGGAAATTGCCAAATACCGTTATTATCGATCGCGACCCATCGATATGTATTTTAGTTCTCATGATGCTATATGTTCTGTGATTTGATGCTGTGATTTTATTGTCTGTTTTGAGTGTTTCCCAGCATATTGCTCACCATATGTCTGCTGCAGGACAAAGAGAGAATACTAAAAAGGGTTTGATCAGTCAGGGAAATAAAAGTGCTGAAAACAAATTGGCTCCCTGTTTAAAAGGGGTAAGAACAAGCTGTAGAGGAAAAATTTTGGAGTTGTGGTGCAGGTACCTATACTTTCATGTATGTATATTGTCAAAATTATTATATCATATATCTCCAATAATAAAATCTGATGTATATATTTTGTCCCCATCACTAGTTATAATCTTATAAACTTGTGATACATCTATCAACCTATATTACATACTTTTTATAACCATCTCATAATATCATTACACATTATACTGTTACTGGGCATTACATATTGTTAGCCTTATAATATTAATATAAGAGGCTCCTACATCTTTTAACAATTCTAAAGCATTATACCTGCAGGGCTGTTTTTAGCCAGAGACTGGAGGAACACCTAGAGATCTGTCACCATGATACCTCTCCCAAGAGAGGCAAACACTGAAGCTGCAGCAAACCTTACATCTCTCTCTCTTTCTCTGCTCTCTCTCTCTCTCCTGTTCTCTCTCTTGCTTTCTCTCTGTCTCTCTGTCTCTCTTCTTCAATCTCACCATTACACCAGCAGCGTGATGACAACATACTTTATTAGTTAAAAGTGTAAACCACTACACCACTACGTGATCTACCACCCAACACACAAAGGAAAATACTAATTGGCTCCCAATCAACTACACAGCTACACTCGTTGCCTCTGATTGTCACTCTATCACCATAAAATACCCACCACTAAATAACACAAAAAATAACACACCCTGGCTCACTATAGGTCCCACCGGGTTCATACAACACCCCTAAAAGGCGCGGACTGCACCAGCGCCTCCGGCCTGAACAAAACCGGGGAGGGCTGAGGCGCCCACACCTCCTCGGCGGCGGTTCTGGCTCCAACCTTACCACCACCCTCACCACCCCCCACCATAGCGCCCCCTGGTCCAGTCTGGCCCCGCCCCGTGAGCTAACTGAACTTAGCAGACGGTTCCTTCAGCTCCATAGTGCAGCAGTTGACGTGCCTTACCAGGCCCGGTGACCAGGCTGCGGGTTGTGCTGGACTGGCGTGCCGCACCCTGGCCGAGTGCGGCTGGAGGAGGCCTTACCAGGCTACTCGCACCTGGCCCGGAGTGCGTGGAGGAGGAGCGCTTACCAAGCTGCTCCCCCCTGGCTTGGGTGCGTGGAGGAGGAGCCGGGCCTTACCAGGCTGACACTCGCACCCCTGTTTGGTCGTGAGGGGCGCCTTACCAGCTGGCGACTCGCACCCCTGGCTTGGAGCCCCCCCGCCTTACCAGCGGCGTCTCGCACCTGGCCCAGTTCAGGTGCGATGCAAGCCGGCCGGAGCTTACCTCACCTAATTGTCGAGTGGCAGGAACAGGCCCGAGGCCGGGCTGGCGTGTGCCCACTATACCCGATGCGTGGCAAAACGGCCGGGCCGGGCTAGCTATTTTTGGCAGGACGCACCGGGACTGGCGCCACCTGACTTATGCCGTGGCAGAACCCGGGCCGGGCTGGCGGCAGCGCACCGTAGGCTTGGTGCGTGGAGCAGGGACGGGCCGAGGCTGGGCTGTCGCACTTTCCCGTAGGCTTGGTGCGTGGAGCAGGGACCCGGGCCGACTGGGCTGCTCGCCACACCGTAAGCTTGGGTCGTGGAGCAACTGCTACTGGCTGCCCGCAGGCTTGGTGCGTGGAGCAGGGACAGGCCCTTCGATGGGACTGGGTGCTACCCTCCTGGCTAATCCTACCCTCACCCCTTTTAGGCATCCACCCACATCAGGCGGTATATCCGTAGCCTGGTGGCCTTCTAATCCCCCCTCTTTTGCCTCCGTCCAGCCCCGTCGTCCATGCCGTGTACCCCCTACAAAATGTTCTCAGGGTTTGCCCTCTCACCTGTCCACGTTTTTGCCTGCTCCTCTCTCCGGCGCGTCCTCCGTCTCTTCTCCCCTTCATGTCCAGCCCAAGAGCTGCCCCTGACACGCTGCCCAGTGCGTTGCATGAGTGGGTTCTTCTCTCATCATATTGAACAACCAAGGCGCGTATAAACCATATTTAATTAGTTAAAATGTAAACACATACAAAAAACAAAAGCGACTCGTGAAGTCCCTAACAATACCGAACACCCCCAAACCCACAACAAGGAAAATAACAGTATAAATATGGCTCCCAATCACACCACACAGCTACTTTGCCTCTCTGATTGGGTCTCTCTAACCATCATAAAAATAAACACCCATTACCAACATAAAATAACACAAAAAAACACACCCTGGCAAACAACATATAGAGTCCCAGAGCCAGGGTGTGACAATCTGTCTGTCTGTCTCTCTCTCTCTCTCTCTCTCTCTCTCTCTCTCTCTCTCTCTTTTCTCTCTCTCTCTCTCTCTCTCTCTCTCTCTCTCTCTCTCTCTCTCAAGGAGATATAACTCTCAACCCTTCAGATATCATATTACTGCTATTTGCTGAGGGTTCTCTTTGTGTTTTACTGTGGCATTTGATGAGCTCGTCGTCTCTATACTCTGTAACTGTAGATCATGTAATTTATGCATAGGGTTTTTGTAGGTTGTCAGTGTTTCCATAGGAGGAGGATGTGCAGCTTTCACTATGGAAATGCTCAAATTGATGTTTGGGTCATTGGTTCATCTTGCGAAACAAAGCAACGCACTCAGCAATTATGGTCCTTCCTTATATCCATCTCCACAATAATAATATGATCAGCCCTTATATTATCACAATAATGTTGTGGATCACTTATATTGAGCTCCTAATAATATTGGATCAGCCCTTATATTGAGCTCCACACTAATAATATTGATATACTCTTGAGCTCCACAATAGTAATGTGGATCACTTATATTGACCACAATAATAATGTGGATCAGCCCTTATATTGAGCTCCTCAATAATGTTGTTGATCACCCTTATATTACTCCACAATAATAATATTGGATCATTTCTGAGAAAATAGAAATTTGCAAATGATTTAACTTGATGTATTTCTACTCAGTTGCTGCCTGGCTGGTGGTATTTCAGATTAAATTAATATTTTATTAATCACCCGCGAAATTGGTTTGCCATGTTGGCCACAAACATAAAAACAAGACTGCTTTTTACTTACGAGTATATTCTGTCGGTGTACTAGCGATCCAAATTCAATCAGCCAATGAAATGTATTTTATAAAGCCCTTTGCATCAGTAGTTGTCACAAAAGTGCTTTTACAGATACGTCAGCTCCCAAACACCAGGGCCTGCAGAAGCACAGTGACTAGCATCAGGGTTGGGGTCAATTCGAAATTTCTGATTTAATTCAATTCAACCCATGAATTTGAATTTGCCACACCACAGGAAGCAGATTTGAATTGAATTTGAATTAATGAATTTAATTTAATTAAACCCAATTCAAATAAATTCAAACTACATAAACCTTGTGAGTCTCATTCCTTTACAAATATTTTTGCCAAAGCATCTTCATTATAAAAAATACGAATACCATTTCAAATATTGGCTTGATTATAATCAAGATGTCAAACAGTATTTTGTTGTTTGTATTGTTGTCAATGAGATGTTAGATTCCCTTTCATTATTGTTCACAGAGTGAGTTTGATCTAATGCATTCTGGAAAAGGTGATTATCTAATATTTAATAATTACAATATTTCCAAATCACTATAGTTATTATAACTCATTGAGGAATTTTTAAAATAAAATATTTTTGAAACATGTTAAACACAGTATTGGTAACATGATGTAAATAAATGTGCATAATTTTGAATAAGTTATACATTAATTGAATGAAAATTCTACTTGCAGTGCATTTTGAAAGTATTCGAACCCCTTGACTTTTTCCAGAGTACCGTTGCGTTACAGCCTTATTCTAAAATTGATAAATGTTTTCCCTCATCAATCTACACACAATACCCCATAAGACAAGCAAAAACCGGTTTTTAATTTTTGTGCAGATTATTAAAATTAAAACTAAAATATCCTATTACATAATATTCAACCACTTTGCCAGTACACTTTGTTGAAGCACCTTTGTGCGATTACAGCCTTGTTTCTTCTTGGGTATGGCGCTACAAGTGTTACACACCTGTATTTGGGGAGTTTCTCCCATTCTTCTCTACGAATCCTCTCAGCTCTGTCAGGTTGAATGGGGAACGTGGCTACACAGCTATTTTCAGGTCTCTTCAGAGATGTTAGACCGAGGTTCAAGTCTGTGGGCTCTGGCTGGACCACTCAAAATTTTCAAGACTTTGTCCCAAAAGCCACTCCTGCGTTGTCTTGGCTGTGTGCTTAGGGTTGTTGTCCTGTTGGAAAGTCAACCATAGTCCCATTCTGAGGTCCTAGTGCTCTGGAGCAGGAGTTTGCTTTCTGTACTTTGCTCCGTTCATCTTTCCCTCGATCTACTTGTCTCCCAGTCCCTGCAGCTGAAAAACATCCCCACAGCATGATGCTGCCACCACCATGCTTCACCATGGGGATGGGACCAGGTTGTGTTTTCAAGGAGGGAATATGCATGGATGACAAGGTCACGGTTCAATGTTCAGTTGCTAAGACATTCCTATTTATGGAGCTATTTGGGCCTCACTGGAGTCCAGTGAGGCGCCCTCAGAGTCGGGATGGGAGGATCATTGCCGGACATTTCAATGACAATGTCCTCAGAAATAGTAGGAATAGAAGATCTAGATCGTGTAGCTGAGGTCACTGCCGACTGATACAGCCAGCCAGTGAATGCTGATGTCTACAGTTGGCAATAACATGCTCGGGAAGTCTCTTCTGGGTGCTTTAATATTACACGAATTATATTACCACTATATTAATACTACTTATAAAACTCTAGAGGATTTAATACTAAAATACGCTTTTTTCTCCTTTCTAGGAACATTTAGGTAACTGACGATAATACTACGTTATTAAGGCTCAGGTTTCTTTCTACTCACTTATTTTTATTTTACCTCGCTTTCTAACATCACCATATTATTTATATCGTCAAATTTTTCTGATTATGATTGAAGTCTACCTTAGCCTTATGATTTAACATTTTCTTTCTTTTTCCAACTGATTCCTTTAATTTAGTATCCTTTCATTCACTACCCTTTCATCCATTCTACACACTTACCCTTTCATCCATCCTACACACTACCCTTTTCATCCATCCTACACACTCACCCCTTTTCATCCATTCTACACACTCACCCTTTCATCCATCCTACACACTCACCCTTTCATCCATCCTACACACTCACACCTCTTTTCATCCATCCTACATACTCACCCTTTCATCCATCCTACACACTCACCCTTTCATCCATCCTACACACTCACCCTTTCATCCATCCCATACTCAACCCTTTCATCCATCCCCACATACTCACCCTATCATCCATCCTACATACTCACCCTTTCATCCATCCCCACACACTCACTCCCTCTTTTTCTACCCTCCCTGGCTCACTGCCTTGGATGGCTACACACTATTCTCCTTGATGCCAGCACTGCTGTCCCTCCCTCTCCCGTGGGATGACTACACTACTGTCCTCCCTCTCTCCCGGATGACTACACTACTGTCCTCCTTCCCGTGATGACTACAATTACTGTCCTCCTCTCCGTGGGGATGACTACACTACTGTCCTCCTCCGCGGATGACTACACCCCATCTCTACCCTACCCACCTCCATAGCTGGCTTTCAGGAAGTCTCCCTGTCTGAGACCAAACTAACAGGCCACACCTTTGAGCTGTACTGTGATCGGGAGTCGTAACTCAATCTCAGAGATCCAGTGGTGGCACGCTGAGATCAACTGGGCCGACTCTTACGCCAGCCTGGGACGGCACCAGAAACGCGTGAGTCCATCATCAACACAGCACCAACGGGAGCTGCTTCTGGCGTGATTACCTCTTCGGCCTGAAGGATTCTGGGACGACGCAGTGTCGGGCCAGTAATGATCCGAGGAGAAACGATCTGCACCAAAACCTGTCACCACCTGGATCGGAGCACAGACCACCACAACAAAGTGCAGAGTGAGTGGTAAAGACAGAGCAGAGTAACCCGCCCCAGGGTTAGCGGCTTCATTAGCAGCCAGTCCCAATTCACTCCTACCCCTTCCCAATAGACCCTTTGATGTTTGTACATCTGTGAGGTGGGCAACATGGCTGATGCTCCACCACTATCCAAGCCCTTCAAAACCTCCAGGACCACCACCAGTCTCCCCTAGTAGAAGCCATCACCGTGCTATATCGTATTATATCATATTATATCCTAGAGAAATAGGCACAGGCCAATGTAAGTAACTCAATCTATGTTACTTAACTGTTAGGCTCCAGGGTATTGTCTGCAATAATCACATGCACATAGAATTGAAATTCCACTGTTTGCACTGAAACTGTCTGCTTTAGGAAGAAGCCCACCGGGAAGCCCACTCAGTACCATTGACTCAAATGTAAATGTCACTCACATGTCTACCTCGGATCAGCCTCCTCAGAAAAGCACTAAAAACAAACAAGCAACTCCAGAAAAGGACAACAAAATGCTCTATATTAACATATGTAGCCTGAGAAACAAGGTTAATGAAATGACAAATTTATTAACATCAGAAAACAATATTACATATTCTGGCCATCTCTGAAACACACTTAGATCATTCATTTGATGATGCAGAAGCTATACATGGTTATAGAATATACAGGAAAGATAGGAAATGCAGATGGAGGAGGAGTTGCCCATGTATACCACTGTCAAAAGTTTTAGAACACCTACATACTCAAGGGTTTTTCTTTATTTTTTAAAACTATTTTCTACACTGTAGAATAAAAGTGGTACATCAAAACTATGAAATAACACATATGGAATCAAAATATATTTTATATTTGAGATTCTTCAACAGCTACTGCCTTGATGACAGCTGCACAATTTTGGTATTCTTCAACCATTTCCACGCGAGGTAGTCACTCTGAATGTATTTCACCAACAGGTGCCTTTCTTAAAAGTTAATTTTAGGAATTTCTTTTCCTCTTAATGCTTGAGCTGCCAGTTGTGACAAGGTGGGGGTATAGAAGATAGTCTTATTTGCAAAAAGACCAAGTCCATATTATGGCAAGAATAGCTCTAGCAAGCACAGAGAAATGACAGTCCATCAAAAGCGTTTTGGCACATGTGAAGGTCAGTCATCACGGAACATTTCCAAGAACTTTGAAAGTTTCTTCAAGTGCAGCCTATGGTGTCTCATCAAGCGCCATGATGAAACTGGCTCTCATGAGGACCACCACAGGAATGGAAGACTCAGAGTTGGCTTCTGCTGCAGGAGGATAAGTCTAATAGAGTTACCAGCCTCAGAAATTGCAGCCCAAATAAATGCTCTACAGAGTTCAAGCAGCGACACATCTCAACATCAACTGTTCAGAGGAGACTGTGGAACTGGTAGCCTTCATGGTAGAATTGCTGCAAAAGAAACCAATACCAAAGGACACCACAAATAAGAAGAGACTTACTTGAGCCAAGAACACTTGAGCAATGGACATTTGTCCTTTGGTCTGGAGTCCAAATTGGAGATTTTGGTTCCAACTCGGCCAGCCTCAGAGATGGTGAATGGATGATCTCTGCATGTGTATTTCCCACCGGAGAAGCATGGAGGAGGAGGTGTTATGGGTGTGGTGTGCTTTGCTCGTGACACTGTGATTTATTTAGAATTCATGAACACTTAACCAGCATGGCTACCACAGCATTCTGCAGCAACACGCCATCCCATCTGTCACTAGGACAATCATTTGTTTTCAACAGGACAATGACCCAACACACTTCCAGGCTGTTAAAGGGCTATTTTACCAAGAAGGAGAGTGATGGAGTGCTGCATCAGATGACTTGGCTCTGCACAACCTCTACCTCATAACCAGATTGAGATGGAGTTTGGGATGAGTCGACCGCAGAGTGAAGGGAGAAGAGCCAACAAGTGCTCAGCATATGTGTGAACTCCTTTCAAGACTGTTGGAAAAGCATTCCAGGTAGAAGTTGCTGGAGAGAATGCCAAGAGAGTGCAAATCTATTAACAAGGCAAAGGGTGGCTATTTGAAGAATCTCAAATATAAAATATATTTTGATTTGTTGAAAACACTTTTTTGTTTACTACATAGCTTCATATGTGTTATTTTCATAGTTTTGATGTCTTCACTATTATTCTACAATGTAGAAAATATTAAAATAAAGAAAAACTCCTTGAATGAGAAAGGTTTCTAAGACCTTTGACCGCTAGTGTATGTCCACAGAGTCATATTCTGCTAGGCTGGGAGATAGGATTTCATGTCAGATGATGTGGAAGTAATACGGCTACATGTCTAATAACCTAAAGCTTATTCTCTCATAGGAAGTTGCTATAGACTACTAGGAAAGCAAAAGTCAGTATTTGGACTATACAGTATGTGGGAAATGTTGACAATGTATGAAAATCAACAGAGAGGGATATTTTCAAGTGACCTAAATATTGACTGGTTGTGATCATACATAATAGCCATATCTAGAAAACCAAATTTCCAAAGACTGACCTAAACCTGTGTTTAAACGATCACACAAGAGGTTTTGTAAATGATTCCTATGTCGCAATGTGAAAATATTTGTAGGTCTGATGTGTGTAATGAGGAACATCCGACGCTGCACTTGAAGCATTTATGAAACTGCTTCTTCCGGGTTACTGATAGGTATACTATCAAGAAACTGACAGTTAGAACTGCCAAATCCCCATGGATAGATTATTAATTGAAAACTGTATGGCAAAGGGAATAGCAAATAAGTCTGGCAACACAGCAGACTGGCAAACATACAGTACATTGAGAAACTGCAACTAAACCAAACAAAAAGAAGAAGAAACAAAGATAAATTATATAAAGAATGATATTAAAAAGCTCTGGGAGTACTTACAGTGCTATGAAAAGTATTTGCCTCCTCTTTCTAATTTTCTCTACTTTTGCATAATTGTGATACTGAATGTTATCAGACTTCAACCAAAACCTAATATTAAATAAAGGTAACAAAAGGGGACAAATAACACAACAATTAAATATTTATTTCATTTATTCATAAATGCTATGCAACACCCAATGTCCTCAGTGAAAAAGTAATTGCCCTTACACCAATAACTGGTTGTGCCACTTTAGCTGCAATGACTCCAACCAAATGCCTGTGTAGTTGCTGATCAGTCTCTCACATCGCCAGGGAGGAATTTTGGCCCACTTTCCATGAACTGCTTTAACTCAGTGATGTTTGAGTTTTCAAGCATGAATTGCCTGCTTCAAGTCCTGCCAACATCTCAATTGGGATTAAGTCTGACTTTGACTAGGCCATCTCCCAAAACTTCCAATTTGCTGCTTTTAGCAATTTTCATGCACTTGATTGTGTGTTTGATCATTGTCTTGCTGGCTGACCCAGCTGGCGCTTCAGCTTCTGCTCACAGACGGATGGTCTGACATTCTCCTGTTGAATTCTCTATACAGAGCAGAATTCATGGCTCCTTCAATCATAAAGCCGTCCAGGTCCTGAGGCAGCAAAGCATCCCCAAACCATCACACCACCACCACCATGCTTGACCTTTGCGATGATGTCTTACTGTGGAATGCAGAGCTTGCAAATACTTTTCATAGCACTGTAAATGAAATTCTAGGCAAGAAAGCAACCGCTCCATCTTCATTGAGGCAGTTGGCTTGTTCATAATAAAACACTTTTTGTTGACAAGATTAGCAAACTTAGGTATGTACATGCAACAACAAATGCTGAACCTTCATATTCATGCAAAATGGACCAAATAATGAAAGACAAGCAACTGGGTTTTGAGTTCCACAAAGTGGGTGGTGGAAGAGGTAAAAGAATTGCTGGTATCTATAAATAAGGGCAAACCACCTTGGAACCGATAACCTGATGGTAAATTGCTGAGGTTGGTAGCGGAGCACATTGTGACTCCTGTTTGGCCACATCTTCAATTTAAGCCTAGAAGACAGTGTGTGTGCCTCAGACATGGAGGGAGGCAAGGATCATTCTGCTACCCAAGAATAGAAGAGCACCCTTTAACTCCCCATTGGATCGGGGTGGGGTTCCGTATACGGACGGTTGAGCTAACGTGGCGCTTAATGTGATTAGCATGACTGCTGTGGCACAGCAAAACTTTCCAGGACATAGACATGCCTTATATGGACAGAACGCTAAATTCTTGTTAATCTAACTGCACTGTCCAATTTACAGTAGCTATTACAGGAAAAAAATACCATGCTATTGTTTGAGGAGAGGCACAAATAACAAAAAACGATTACGCAACTGGTTTGACATTCAATTTCGAAGGTAAATAATGTACTTACATTCAGGTCATTGCTCTTGATTTGTCATCATATGGGTTTCCAGAGATAAATTGTAGCATAGTTTTGTTTGGATAAAATCCATTTTAATATTCAAATGTAGGAACTGGGTTCTGTTAGTTTGAACTGAAACTCTGGCTCCACACCCACCCCGCCATCTAGATGCGGGAGTTAGTGTATAAGCCAATGATCCATCATGGGCGACATTCCCTGGGAGTGTAGAAACTTCACATTTTGTATTACCATCATTTTTGTATGTTCTCTATAGTTATGTACTTGAAAATGTATCAATTGACCAATTCGTTACATTTGGGCAGACTTGATACGAAAATAGTCCAGTATTGCAATGCTTCACTGGATCAATCTGAAAACTTTGCACACACTGCCAAACATGTAGCCATACAAAATTCCAACCAGCCTAAACTGCAATATTATATTGTGGCCTTTCTTGTACTTAAAGATGATACATTTCTTTTTTAATACGCATGTTTGTTTGGTTTGTATTATCTTTACCAGATCTAATGTGTTATATTCGCCTACATTCATTTCACATTTTCAAATGGTATCAAGAATATGCATATCCTGTTTCAGGTCCTGAGCTACAGGCAGTTAGATTTGGGTATGCCAATATAGTCGAAAATTGAAAAAGGTTCCGATCCTAAGAGGTTAAATTGTTCAAATTAATGCACTTAAGAATCAGCTTGTTACAAATGCTTTCAGCTTGCTGATATGGAAGGGCACTCCAACATGCTCTGCACTGAAACAAATAACAGATTATTGGCTGAAAGAAATTACAAAAAGAAGATTGTGGAGCTGTTTTGCTAGGACTTCATGCAGCTGGATCATGCAACTCATTGCTGAAAAAAACTTAGGTGTTATGCATTTGCATCCTCTGCCTTATTACAAATTGAGAGTTAAAATGGCCCACAGAACACTGAGGGTTTTCATGCAGGAAGCTCTCATGCAAATTCAGTTGACTGTGGTTACTGCAGGGCAGCCGTTGGGGCCATTATTGTTTTCTTTTGCTTTACAAATGACTCTCGCTGACCTTTGAATAAAGGCTGTGTGTCTATGTACGCTGGGACAACTGAACAGTATACACGTCCGCTGCAACAGTAAAATCAATAACTGAGTATTAAATTTAACATAGAGCCCAGTCAGTTTTTAGAATGGGTAATTAACAACAGGTTGGTGCTAATTATTCAAAAAACGAAAAGCATAACATTTGGGGACAAATCACTTGCTCAACGCTAAACCTGTTTAGATCAATTATTGAATAATGTGGCTGGCTGAGCAAGTTGAGGAGACTAAACTGCTGGGTTTAAACTCAGATAGCAAGCTTTCATGGTCAAAACATATAGACTCAATGGTGGTTACAAAATTGGACGAGGTCTGTCCATGACAGGGTGTTGCTCTGCCTTGTTGACATCTCAGTCGACCAGACAGGTCCTACAGTGTCCTAGTTTCGTCGCAAGACCTGGACTACTGCCTAGCTGTGTGGTCATGTGTGTCAAAGAAGGACATAGGTCAATTACAGTTGGTCCAGAAAAAGAAAGACGATCGCACTTAGATGTACATGGAGGGAAAGTGTCCGTAACATGTCAGAACTCTCTGTAACCCCAAGAAAATCCAAACTAGCACAAAAACCAGATTCAAAACCAGATACAATAATACCTACTGCACAAAGGGGATTGGTGAAGTGACACAGTCATTTTATATATATTGTATTGTAATTTGCACTCTTATTATGTAATAGGCCTAGATATTGTGTGTGTATGTATTGATATTTAGAATATGTGTGACATTTTAAATGTATGTATTTCAGTCTCTGACTAATAATATTACAGTGAGGGAAAAAGTATTTGATCCCCTGCTGATTTTGGAACGCTTGCCCACTGACAAAGAAATAATCAGTCTATAATTACCAAGGTGCTGATGTGGATGCGGTGAAAGCCAAGCCGCAGACACAGAGGAATGTCAACATCGACTTTACTAATCACCTCTATAGGTACACACAAATAAACGAATCTCAAAAACACAAGAGGCGAAACAAATACGCGAAAAAGGGTGGGAACAACACACGGTGAATGCCAAGGTACCGAACCTATACATACATGACAGGCGGACAATAACACACAAAATACAAACATAACATAGGGGAACTTATAGCTTATATAATCAATACAGAATAATAAACAGGTGCAATTAATTGTACATGACAAAATGTTGATTTAAAACATCAAAACGGTAGTAGCTATAATTGGGATGACGAACGCCAAGCCTGCCCAAGAAAGTACAGGAGGAGCAGCCTTCAAGTGCATCCGTGACAATAATTTTTACCGGTAGGCTACTGGAACAGTGAGAGACAGAATAACAAATAAACAAATCTGAGAAAACGCATTCGAAAATGTTATAAATTGATTTGCATTTAAATGAGGGAAGCCAAGTATTTGACCCTCCTCAATCAGAAAGATTTCTGGTTTCAGTTTTTTATAACGAGCTGAGATTAGAGCACACTTTTAAAGGAGGCTCCAAATCTCAGCTTGTTACCTGTATAAAAGACACCTGTCCACAGAAGCAATCAATCAATCAAACCCCAAACTCTCCACCATGGCCAAGACCAAAGAGCTTTCAAGGATGTCAGGACAAGATTGTAGACCTACACAAGGCTGGAATGGGCTACAAGACCATCGGCAAGCAGCTTGGTGAGAAGGTGACAATAATTGGTGCGATTATTCGGCAAATGGAAGAAACACAAAAGAACTGCTCAATCTCCTCGGCCTGGGGCTCCATGCAAGATCTCACCGGTGGAGTTGCAATGATCATGAGAATGGTGAGAATCATCCCAGAACCACAGGAGGATCTTGCACCTGGGACCATAGTCACTAAGAAAAAACAATTGCAAACACACTACGCCGTGAAGGAACTGGAAACGGCAGCGCCCGCAAGATCCTCCTGCTCAAGAAAAGCACATAGACAGGCCCGTCTGAAGTTTGCCAATGAAACATCTGGAATGATTTGAGGACAACTGGGCAGTGTTGTGGTCAGATGAGACCAAAACCGAGCTCTTTGGTATCAACTCAACTTGCCGTGTTTGGAGAGGAGGAATGCTACAACGACCCAAGAACACCATCCCCACCGTCAAACATGGAGGTGGAAACATCATGCTTTGTGGGTGTTTCTTCTGTTTTCCCTTCCTTCAGCCAGGCCATTGAAATGGGCCGGGATGGATATTCCAGCATGAAACACCTGAAACACACGGCCAAGGCAACAAAGGAGTGGCTCAAGAAGAAGTACATTAAGGTCCCGGGAGTGGCCTAGCTAGTCTCCAGACCCAAATCCCATAGAAAATCTGGTGGAGGGAGCTGACGGCTCCTGAGTTGCCAAACGTCAGGCTCGAAACCAATGACTTGGAGAAGATCTGCAAGAGGAGTGGAACAAAATCCTCCTGAGATGTGCCAAACCTGGTGGCCAACTACAAGAAACGCCTGGACCTCTGTGATTGCTAACAAGCGGCTAACCACTAAGTCATGTTTGCAGAGGCTCAAATACTTATTTCTCATTAAAATGAAAATCGACTTAGAATATTTTTGACATGAGTTTTTTCTGATTTTTTTGTTGTTATTCTGTCTCTCACTGTTCAAATAAACCTACCATTGGGTACCATAGACTGATCATGTCTTGGGTTGGTGGTGTTGCATACACAAAAAAATCAGCAAACCCATCTAACCCACCTAACCCATCTAACCCACCTAACCCATCTAACCCATCTAACCCACCTCCAACCCACTCCAACCCACCTAACCCATCTAACCCACCTAACCCATCTAACCCATCTAACCCACTTCATCTCCATCTAACCCAGTACTTAACCCACTTAACCCACTTCCTAACCACCCATCTAATCCATCTAACCCACTCAACCCACGAACTCACGTATCCTATCTAACCCACCTATCCCATCTAACCCACCTAACCCACTCCAACTACTCTAACCCATCTAACCCACCTAACCCACTCAATCCATCTAACCCACCTAACCCATCTAACCCACCCCAAACCCATCTAACCCACCTCCAACTCACCTAATCCATCTAACCCACCTAACCCACCTAACCATCTAACCCATCAAACCCCACTTGGGAACAAGACCCACTCCAACCCATCTGAACCCACTCAACCCATCTAATCCACCTAACCCATCTAACCCACTTAACCCATCTAACCCACCTAACGCATTCAACCCACCTAACCCATCTAACCCATCTAAACCATCTAAATCAATCTAACCCATATTTAATTTTTTGTCCTTCTGTGTTCTTTCATATTTAATTCTTATAAATGTTATGTTTATGCATGTAAGGTGAAAAGGAGTATCTAAGAGCTAGAAGGAATTGGTTGATGTCATGTCATCAGCTTCAGTATGAGTTGGGAACTATTTAACATGGGTTTGGACAGTCAGCCGGATTTACATTTGAGTCATTTAGCAGACACTCTTATCCAGAGATATGTACTGTATCTATACTGAACAAAAAATATAAACACAAATATGCAACAATTTCAAAGATTTGACTGAGTTATAGTTCATATAAGGAAATCAAAAAATTGGAATTAAATGCATTAGGCCCTAATCTATGGATTTCACATGATTCAGAATACAGATATGCATCTGTTGGTCACAGATACAGTGGGGAAAAAAAGTATTTAGTCAGCCACTAATTGTGCAGGTTCTCCCACTCTAAAAAGATGAGAGAGGCCTGTAATTTTCTATCAGAGATACACGCTGCCAACTATGACAGACAAAATGAGAAATTTTTTTCCAGAAAATCACATTGTAGGATTTTTACCGAATTTATTTGCAAATTATGGTGGAATTTCAATATTTGGTCAATAACAAAGTTTTTCAATACTTTGTTATATACCCATTGCTGGCAATGACAGGTCAAAACATTTCCTGTAAGTTTCACAATAAGCTACACACTGCTGGTGGGGCTTTTGGCCCATTCCTCCATGCAGATCTCCTCAGAGCAGTGAGCTTTGGGGCTGTCGCTGGGCAACAATGTGACTTTTCAACCCTCCAAAGATTTTCTATGGGGTTGAGATCTGGAGACAAGAAAGCCACTCCAGGATCTTTGAATGGGCTTCTTACGGCCACTCCGTTGCTCGGCGGTGTTTGTGGGATCATTGTCATGCTGGAAAGACCTGTACCACGTTTCATCTTCAATGTCCTTGCTGATGGAAGGAGGTTTCACACAAAATCTCACAATACATGGCCCCATTCATTCTTTCCACACGGATCAGTCAGCCCTGGTCCCTAGTGCAAAAAAACAGCCCTTGAAGTACATACCACCCCATGCTTCACAGTAGGTATGGTAATTCTTTTGGATGCAACTCAGCATTTTGTCCTCCAAACACGACGAGTTGAGTTTTACCAAAAAGTTATATTTGGTTTCATCTGACCATATGACATTCTCCCAATCCTCTGATCATCCAATGCACTCTAGCAAACTTCAGACGGGCCTGGACATGTACTGGCTTAAGCATGGGGACATCACTGCAGGATTTGAGTTCCTGGCGGCGTATGTAAGCATTGATGGTTGGCTGAGCACGGTCCCAGCTTTCTGCAGTTCATCTACTAGGTCCCTGTGGTTCTGGGATTTTTGGTTGCCACTGCTCTTGTGGGATCATTTTGACTCCCACGCAGTGAGAGATTCATGAGCCCCAGATCGAGGGAGATTATCAGTGGTCTTGGGCGTCTTCCATTTACACACAATTGCTCCCACAGTTGATTTTCAACCAAGCTGCTTACCTATTGCAGATCTAGTCTTCCAGCCTGGTGCAGGTCTACAATTTGTTTCTGTGCCCACAGCTCTTCTTGGTCTTGGCCATAGTGGAGTTTGGAGGACTGTTTGGAGGCTGACAGGTGTATACTGATAACAAGTTCAAACAGGTGCCATTAATACAGGTAACTAGTGAGTACAGAGGAGCTCTAAAAGAAGAAGCAGGTCTGTGAGAGCTAGAAATCTGCTTGCTTCCAGAGTAGGTGACCAAATACTTATTTTCCACCATAATTTGCAAATAAATTCATTAAAATCCTACAATGTGATTTTCTGGATTTTTTTTTCACTTTGTCTGTCATAGTTGACGGTACCTATGATGAAAATTACAGCCTCTCATCTTTAAAGTGGGAGAATCCTGCACAATTGGTGGCTGACTAAATACTTTCTTTTCCCAACTGTACCTTAACAAAAAAGGTAGGGGCGTGGATCAGAAATCCCGGTATCTGCAATCCACCATTTGCCCATGCAGTGCTAATACAACTCCTTTCGCACAGAGTTGATCAGGCTAATGATTGTGGCCGTGAACGTTGTCCTACTCCTCTCAATGGCTGCATGGGGGTTGCTAGATATTGGTGAGAACTGGAACACACTGTCGTGACACGCTGGGATCCAGAGCATCCCAAAACAGGCTCAATGGGTGACATGTCTGGTGAGATGCAGGCCATGGAAAAACTAACATTTGAAGCATATTGTGTACAGATCCTTGCAACTATAGGTCAGTGCATTATCATGCTGAAACATGAGGTGATGGCTGGGCGGATGAATGGCACGGTTATGACTCAGATCTTCAAATTGCCATAGATAAAATGCAATTGTGTTCGTTGTCCGTAGCTTATGCCTGTCCACACCATAATCCCACCTGGCCACCATGGGGAACTATGTTCACAACGCTGACATCAGCAAAACCGCCGCCCCACACGACGCCACACACATGGTTTCCAGGCCGAGGCAGGCTGACGTACTGCCAAATTCTCTAAAACAACGCTTTTATGGTAGAGAGGTGCACCTGTGTAATGATCATGCTGTTTAATCAGGTTCATTATATGCTACATCTGTCAGGTGAATGGATTATCTTGGCATAGGAGAAATGTTAACTATCAACAGGACAATTCCAGCTAACATTTTGAGAAATAAGTTATTTGTG
>NW_025538514.1:0-18843 GCF_020615455.1 Coregonus clupeaformis | reverse complement strand
GGGAGAGTTATCCAAATGAATTGCTCTTGTTTGCATGGGAGAAAGAGGATTGTGAAAAATTGGGTCTCATATTTACAGTGCCTTCATGAAAGTGCTATCTATACCTGTTAATTGCTGCCTAATTTAAATGCACTGGGTGAAGGTAGGAGATGATACAGGTGCCCTGGTTACAGGACAAGGATAGGGATAGGGAGAGAGAGGCTTGAGGTCCTATTTATTTTCTCCAATCAAACATAATCCATCTTAATTCTTATTGATTTAGTGCAACTAATAAACAGAAACAAATACATTAGGATATTTTAACAACATAATAATATTCCTTGTCATACACTTTTTAACACAATCTCAGTGTCTCCTCCCGTTGTCTTCGACGCCCTGATTCGGGTGGTCTACTGAGCCACCGGCCTGAGCGCACCACCTCGCCAACACTGGAATGGAAACCCGACGCACCCCAATCACCTCCAGCCAGCACCTGCACTCATCATCTCACTCACCACCCCTATTTAGCTCCTGGACTGTTCCGGAGTTTGGGTAGATTGTTTAGCTTCGTGTCGTTTCATTTTGTTATTTGTCTTGGCATTGTTAAGCAAACCTTGACCTTGTTAATTTCATGCTTGCAGCTCCTGCCTCTTCAGTATAAATTAGTACTCGGCTCCCATGATGAGCCAGTAAAGAGCCTAAACCATACTTATACCTTCTTCTCTGAAGTGCATTTACGAATATGACATATAACATTAAATGACTACCATGCCACAGTGCATCAAAATTCTACATCACTAATAAACAGAGCACCCTAAATGCACATAAACTCAAAACACGAAAATAAAGTCAATGTAGCAGACACTATTTTGGGTTACCTAAGTATTTGGGGTATTGGACGAATAGATACTGAATACAAATGTGATAATGATGAGAGGTCTACAAAAAGTTTATGTGCAGACCACACCTGTTGGGATAATACTAAAATAAATCAAAACAACCAACCCACTTCTTTGTCACATTCAAACCAAATCCCTACACAAGCTCAGGTGTCTGTGAGGACAGAGGCATTCAACGACAGGACTCTGTAATGCCTCTGTAGAAAAGTCCCTGAGTCCTAGAAAATGCCTGGGGGCTCAAAACTCACAATGATGCCTATTTTCTCCCAGATTTCTCCGTTTACAGCTTGTGCACAGCTAATAACAAAATTAATAAACGCTACAAAGTCCACTTTACAATAACATGCAACACAGATCCCTCTGTTGACAAGGAACATAACTTGGTGTTTTATCTTCTACTACCATTACTTCTTCAACTTCACACCTTTCTTCCACTCTTCTCTCAACTGACACCTCTGGATAGGAGACATTCTGACAGCCCTTATTCTCGCCAGCTCCGTCTCCCTTTACCCTAACAGGACACTTCAGAAATAAGTGAGAGGTTATTTACAAATCGTCTGGATTGTTTGGCACTGAACTGGAAAGACAAAGTAACTCAGGTATTTAACAAGTGAATGGGTGGTAGGTGCGCCAGAGCATAGCAATGTATAACATGGCCAGCACCATTGTGGACTGATATGGTGTGCTCCCTATACATCTCTATGGCTCAGTATGATGCCTGCAATTAAAGTGGACAGTACTAAAAATGTCTGCAGGCGCCCAGTACCAGAGCCTTTTCTACAGTTGCCACCAAAAGTAGTCTCATGACTGCTTTGCTGTTGCTCCACAAAGGCTCTCCCAGTGGCCTGGTTTAATTTGTAAGCTTCCTTGACCTCAGGGTGGAACTCCAGGACGGGCTCCGGTCTGCGTGCAAGCTTGTAGTTGGCCAACAGAAGTTGTCAGCCGGGAAATTGCTGTGGCACCAGTGCCGCCAACCAACAAGATCACTGTCAGCATAGATAGCTTGGGGTGGAGAGCTGCCGACGCTGCCTCATGAGTGAGCAATTTGGGAGTGACTGGGTCTCAGCTCAGTAGGGAGAATGATGAAGGGGAGTGTAACTCACTCTGATGGAGCACCAGGGTGGTGGTTGAGGGAGGGCGACGTGCCTGAATTGCAGCGTGGAGGAAGGGGCTACGGTTGCCATCTGTCGGAACAATACAATGAGGGGATGACCCCTCTGTCCCTTGAGGAGGAGGGGGAGTGGGTTTGAAACGCCACAGAAAAAATGGCTTGGTGCAGGGTCCTCTTCCCTAGGAGCCAGGTTTAACCCAGTGAGAGGGTGAGATGACTGTTTGGAGACAGACGTGGCCTTGGGAGTCCTGGCTAAGAGATAAGCTAAGGCCCCAGGCTTGCGCTGATGAGTTACAGAAATTTGTAGATCACGTTTCTACCATCTGATTGTCTGCCCTTTGGGGCACATGCATCTGGGGCATGGTTATGGTGGAGGAGGTCTGAGAGCTCACTTTCACATGTCTTCCATCTGTCCATCAGGCAGTCAGGCAGTAGGGGCCATCTCAGCCCCCCTTGATGCACCAGAGGTCCTGCACAAGAACCTTCGCCCTGCCAGTAAAAGGGAGGATGCTAGCCTCAAGGGGACTGCATACGGCTGGCCAAAGCACTTGCAAAATGACCCCTCAGGCTCAGCTCTTTTTCTCCCGAACAGGTCCATGGTTGTAGGCTCAAGGGTGTCTGGCTGACAGCTCCAGTGCAGGCCTAGAGTTGGTTATTGTGGATCAATGAGTGGTCTGGGAGAGCCATAGCTCACTGCTCTCTGACCCCGCTTCTGGGAAGAAGGTGTTCCACAACAGAGGGTATGTTACACAACCCACTACCCGGACCACCCCCCAGCTAAGGAGAGAGCAGCAGCGCACCTGTCCACCAATGTCCTTGCTTCTGTTTCTTGGGTAGACTTTGGAAGACAGCTGTCAACATAGAAGGCGTGTTTGACCAACTGAACATCCGTGAAACAGCCATGGGAAGTGGTCCCGGAGCAAAGGCCCCTGGAGGGCATAGATATGGCACAGCAGGGACTATAAGCAGATCGCTTCAAAGGGTAGGATCTGTCATTCATAGGGTGCTGGAGCTCTGCTTTGCGGTCGTAAAAACCCCTCCAATTCGAACCTGAGGAGTGACCTGTCGTAGGGGAGAAGGGAAACCTGCTGAAACATGGATTGATATCGTGGGCTTATACAGCCACTGTGTGTTGCCTAACTTGAGGAGCACTCTGATCAGGGAAGGGGCTAAGGGTCGGTCCTGGTAGCAGGTATTCGTTCAAGATCTGACCACAGCTGGCTGATAAGAGCAGTTGCAACACTAGTCTGGCATTTGCCGCTGTGTGTGCCCAACGAGGTGGTGTAGCAGGTACTCTGGACCCACCAGGGCACTGAAACCCCCTCACGCATGCAGGTGGCAGCTTACCCAGCAACCTGTCCACATGTGAACCACACTGAGCACAGTGCCCTCTGGTCACCTTCAATGTCCACGGTATGCCTATCAAGGATTGGATGGAGAGAGGGAATTCTTGGAAGGCTGTGAAGCATCTTCTCTACCCCCACATGTAACACATTGAGGATGTTGCCACACTTCTACTCTGCAAAGGAGCTGATGGGGCTGTCCATACTTGGCATTCAGGGTAATGAGAGCTGAGTGTGTATGGCCTGGTGTTGTATTGCATGTATAACTTCGCCAGTTTCCTTGCACTTGGCAAGTTTCAGATGATCCATGGGAGCACTTGAACCCTTGTACTGCTCTGAGAGGTGACCAGGTTACCCAGGAGGCTGTCTAGGACCATCTTCAAGAGGATGAAATCGCCTTCTTCCCACTTTTGAAATGAGGCAACTTAGGTCTTGGTATACCATCACGTAGAGGCAACAAGGAGCTCCATTATGTTGGCCCCATTGTCTGGCTGGGTGGCAGTGATAGTGAGAGAAGCGGGGTCAGGGTGCTCACTCTGTTAGCTGCTGGAGTGGAAGGCCGGGAGGATAAGCTGTCCACAGATTACTATTGGCCAGACTGGGGCCCCCTGGCCTTTTTTTGGTGGGCGTGGCCCAGAAGGTTGATGGTGGCTTTCGAACCCAGCTAAGCAAGGTGGCCACCAACCTGGACCCCACTGGCTATCATTGGCTAGTCTGAGATGAGTCCGAACCTTGCTTGGAAGCACCAACGGCTGAGGTGGGTTGAGTTTGGACCCCAATGGTTGAAGTGAAGCTGAGGAGGTTTTGGAGCGGGGCATGGGCGTAAGAGAAGGTGGGGTTTGGGTTTGGACCCCACTAGTCTGTGGACGAGGAGGTGCTTTCAGGCCAGTGTGTAGGAAGAGCTAAGGTGATGGCGAGGGGAGAATTGTGGGGATGGTGACTGATCTTGCGCTCCATCCAGCAATCTTGAACCCCCAACTCATCCTGATCCTGATCTCAATTTGAACCTGCAACCCACATTCTGGACTCTTCACTGGCAGAGTGATTCAAACGCGCTTCTGCATCTGCATTGCTTGCTGTCTGGGGTTTTAGGCTGGGTTTCTGTTAAGCACTTTGTGACATCTGCTGATGTAAAAGGTCTTTATAAATACATTTGATTGATTGATTAATTGAGGGAGAATGACAACATGACAGGTTGTGGTGATATGCCTGCTCCTGTAGGCCCCTCCTCCCGCTGTTGAAGAGGGCAATGAGGCTCTATGGTGTGGGTAAGGCTCAACCGTTTGTTGTTGTCACTCAGGGTCAGATTCACCACTTTTCTGTTGGTTCCTTTCTAAGGTTGCTATCATCTGAGCCTCCCCTCAGATCCGTTTCAGCTTGGATGTGATAAATCGCTGTCTTTCTAGCTGTTTGACTATGGTTTCACGTGCTTCTGAGGCTTGTCGTGTTTGGGTGTCCAAGCACCTATACTCCTTGTCAGCTTGAGTGTCCTCTATCATTTGGTGTTTGACGTCCTCTAGTTTAAGGCGCATCATACGCTTCCGGAGAGCAGCAGCTTGTGAGTCACTCAGGTCCTCTGATGGGACTCTACTACTCCATCCATTCCCACTAGGGTTGAATGGCGGGAACCCGGTTACTGAGATTTACCGTGATTTACCACCCAAAACCACTCCCTTTCCCGGGATAAATAACTCAGGAGAAACCGGTAAATTTTAATACATTATTTATAATGAACAGCATAGTGAAATGGAACTTTTCAATTATATTCGATGTCTAAATCTGGCTTTCTACAGCCTCTGCATGATGAATCAACGCTCAGGGTGGGGACAGACAGCCCATCTCAGTATGGAGCACAGTTCACAATGCATGTAGACCTATCACCTCATTATGGTGATTGGTAGGCCTACATTTGCTGCAGCATAGCCTATGCTACAGTAATATAAAGACAGAATGCGCGTCAATTTACCCATCTTCCGGGGGGTCACTTGTTTTTAATTGTAAATATGTTTTATTTTATTGCAGTTGCAGAGTTTTAAAAACAGCCTCCAAGGTCATTGTTTTAAATCAGTGCACGTGCGACACTCCCTCACAGTCTTTCTCTCTCCATCAACTCATTCAAATTGCATCCAAAACAGATAATCATGTTCTGGATTGGATATATAGCCCAATATATAGATGTTCTAGTCTGCCTTTATCTGGTAATACATTCAATGCAGTATTAGCCTTACATTTAGCGAATTAATGATGGGTTATGCATAATAAGCTTCTAACTTACAGGCTCTGTCTCTGCTCAATATGCAAGCAACTGTGCTCCGCTGGCCTGGCTTAGAAAATGCTTGGAGTCCCATGCAGGAAAAGCTAGACTAGAATAGCTTGCTGGACATTCTGTTTTTATAATTGTTTTTACCAATAGACTATTCAAAGAGGGACGCAAGCTCTTTTTTGCTTAATGTTAAATACAGAACTCATGGGTAGTTTGAAAAGAAGAGCAAATGAGCGATGTGGTAGGCTATAGCAGTTATTTATTCAGACCCAAACCATTCAATCTTTGTGAAGGAAAGCCTTCTGCATCTAATTCTAGTCCTATTATTCAAGGATGACATTAGAATGATTAAGATAAGACAACAGAACATATTTAATTTAACTGTTGAAAGTGAGGAAGGAATTAAGCAACAATAGAGAGAGAAAGAGGAGGTAGGCTAATAACATTAGGGGAAATATTATAGAAAGGTATATAAACTCAGCAAAAAAGATAATTCAGAAAATCCAAATAACTTCACAGATCTTCATTGTAAAGGGTTTAAACACTGTTTCCCATGCTTGTTCAATGAACCATAAACAATTAATGAACATGCACCTGTGGAACGGTCGTTAAGGCAATTAAGGTCACAGTTAACTAGGACACTAAAGAGGCCTTTCTACTGACTCTGAAAAACACCAAAAGAAAGATGCCCAGGGTCCCTGCTCATCTGCGTGAACGTGCTCTTAGGCGTGCTGCAAGGAGGCATGAGGACTGCAGATGTGGCCAGGGCAATAAATTGCAATGTTCGTACTGTGAGACACCTAAGACAGCGCTACAGGGAGACAGGACGGACAGCTGATCGTCCTCGCAGTGGCAGACCACGTGTAACAACACCAGCACAGGATCGGTACATCCGAACATCACACTCGTGGGACAGGTACAGGATGGCAACAACAACTTCCCCGAGTTACACACGGAACGCACAATCCCTCCATCAGTGCTCAGACTGTCCGAATAGGCTGAGAGAGGCTGGACTGAGGGCTTGTAGGCCTGTTGAGCCAGGTCCTCACCAGACATCACTGGCAATAACGCTGCCTATGGGCACAAACCCACCGTCGCTGGACCAGACAGGACTGGCAAAAAAGTGCTCTTCACTGACGACTCGCCCGGTTTTGTCTCTCACCAGGGGTGATGGTCGGATTCGCGTTTATCGTCGAAGGAATGAGTGTTACACCGAGGCCTGACTCTGGAGCGGGATCGATTTGGAGGTGGAGGGTCCGCCGTGGTCTGGAGCGGTGTGTCACAGCATCATTGGACTGAGCTTGTTGTTTGCAGGTAATCTCAACGCTTAGCGTTACAGGAAGACATCCTCCCTCCCTCATGTGGTACCCTTCCGCAGGCTCATCCTGACATGACCCTCCAGCATGACAAGCCACCAGCCATACTGCTCGTTCTGTGCGTGATTTCCCTGCAAGACAGGAATGTCAGTGTTCTGCCATGGCCAAGCGAAGAGCCCGGATCTCAATCCCATTGAGCACGTCTGGGACCTGTTGGATCGGAGGGTGAGGGCTAGGGCCATTCCCCCCAGAAATGTCAGGGAACTTGCAGGTGCCTTGGTGGAAAGAGTGGGGTAACATCTCACAGCAAGAACTGGCAAATCTGGTGCAGTCCATGA
Organism: Coregonus clupeaformis; assembly: GCF_020615455.1. Taxonomy (NCBI): domain Eukaryota; kingdom Metazoa; phylum Chordata; class Actinopteri; order Salmoniformes; family Salmonidae; genus Coregonus; species Coregonus clupeaformis. Next base: position 11,594 of record NW_025538514.1, on the reverse strand, counting down.
GGAGGGGAGATGCACTGCCGTACTAATGCAGCTGGTGGCCACACCAGATACTGACTGTTACTTTTGATTTTGACCCCCCTTTGTTCAGGGACACATTATTCAATTTCTGTTAAGTCACATGTCTGTGGAACTTTTCAGTTTATGTCTCAGTTGTTGAATCTGGTTATGTTCATACAAATATTTACACATGTTAAGTTTGCTGAAAATAAAAACGCAGTTGACAGTGAGAGGACATTTCTTTTTTTGCTGAGTTTATATGTGTTAGTCTACTAATTAGCCTATACAAATAGCCCCTATTATATTTCAAAATTAAAATCAAATTTGCTAGCCTATACTTGTACCTTTGTGGGCCTCATGTGCTGCACCAGAATTGTTCTCTTCTGCTTTATCATGGTTTCAACTATGTGAGTAATTCAGTCCATATAATGCAGTATAATACAATACAGTACAGTAATACAGTTCACACTCAAAAAGATTAGGCTACTGGAGCCAGTTTCATTTATTTACCTAAGAAAGCATATAGCTAGCTACATCTATGGGTTTTTATGTTTTTCTGTGTTGCGTAATGTCTTGGAAATTGCCACCAGGGTCACCTGAAGTCAATCTTAAAGGAATCATTCTTTATTATCAGCAAGCTGGAGAGGTTCCAACAAACCTAATGCACCAAGTAGTATATGTCTGCCAGAGCTCACCCGGCAGTCCGTTAGTTGTCTTACAGTTGAAGTCGGAAGTTTACATACACTTAGGTTGAGTCATTAAAACTCATTTTTCAACCACTCCACAAATGTCTTGTTAACAAACTATAGTTTTGGCAAGTCGGTTAGAACATGTACTTTGTGCATGACACAAGTAATTTTTCCAACAATTGTTTACAGACAGATTATTTCACTTATAATTCACTGTATCACAATTCCAGTGGGTCAGAAGTTTACATACACTAAGTTGACTGTGCCTTTAAACAGCTTGGAAAATTCCAGAAAATGATCATGGCTTTAGAAGTTTCTGATAGGCTAATTGACATCATTTGAGTCAATTGGAGGTGTACCTGTGGATGTATTTCAAGGCCTACCTTAAAACTCAGTGCCTCTTTGCTTGACATCATGGGAGAATCAAAAGAAATCAGCCAAGACCTCAGAAAAAATTTTTTTAGACCTCCACAAGTCTGGTTCATCCTTGGGAGCGATTTCCAAACGCCTGAAGGTACCACATGTCACGGTTCTCTAAGACCGAACCCAGAAGCAGACCAGGACAAGGTGAGTTGAACGAATGAGAGTGTTTATTTACTGATAAAGATGCAGAATAGTCCAGTAGACGGAGCGGGTGGCGGAGATGAGTAGGTGGTGGTGAAGTAGCAGATGAACTGATGGCACGGCAGGGGTTGGGTGAAGGTTCCGGGAGAATGACTGTAGACAGAACAAACGGAGGTAAGTACAAGGCAGGTCAACAAGGTGCAAAAAACAACAAAACTAACGCTAGTACTCTGAGGCTGATACGCTGGCAAAACATACTGTTTATGGCTAACGATCCGGCAGGGAATGGATGTTAGGCCAGAGCCTAAGAAGGGTGATGATCAGGACCAGGTGTGCAGATTGCTGATGGGATGCAGGTGCGGAAATCAAGAGAGCTCCCCGGAGCGTTCCAGAACCCTCGGGAAACTGGAGAACACGAACATAAAAACTAGTCCACAGACAGGACCCGACTCAGACTGCCGGGATCGTTACACCACATTCATCTGTACAAACAATAATACGCATGTATAAACACCATGGTACCACACAGCCGTCATACCGCTCAGGAAGGAGACACATTCTGTCTCCTAAAGATGAACAGACTTTGGTGCAAAAAGTGCAAATCAATCCCAGAACAACAGCAAAGGACCTTGTGAAGATGCTGGAGGAAACAGGTACAAAGGTATCTATATCCACAGTAAAACGAGTCCTATATCAACATGACCTGAAAGGCCGCTCAGCAAGGAAGAAGCCACTGCTCCAAAACCGACATAAAAAAGCCAGACTACGGTGTGCAACTGCACATGGTGACAAAGATCGTACTTTTTGGAGAAATGTCCTCTGGTCTGATGAAAAAAAATAGAACTGTTTGGCCATAATGACCATCGTTATGTTTGGAGGAAAAAGGGGAATGCTTGCAAGCCGAAGAACACCATCCCAACCGTGAAGCACGGGGGTGGCAGCATCATGCTGTGGGGGTGCTTTGCTGCAGGAGGGACTGGTGCACTTCACTAAATTGATGGCATCATGACGACTGAAAATTATGTGGATGTATTGAAGCAACATCTCAAGACATCAGTCAGGAAGTTAAAGCTTGGTCGCAAATGGGTCTTCCTAATGGACAATGACCCCAAGCATACTTCCAAAGTTGTGGCAAAATGGCTTAAGGACAACAAAGTCAAGGTATTGGAGTGGCCATCACAAAGCCCTGACCTCAATCCTATAGAAAATGTGTTGGCAGAACTGAATAAGCGTAGGCGAGCAAGGAGGCCAACAAACCTGATTCAGTTACACCAGCTCTGTCAGGAGGAATGGGCCAAAAATTCACCCAACTTATTGTGGGAAGCTAGTGGAAGGCTACCCAAAACGTTTGACCCAAGTTAAACAATTTAAAGGCAAAGCTACCAAATACTAATTGAGTGTATGTAAACTTCTGACCCACTGGGAATGTGATGAAAGAAAAAAAAAGCTCAAATAAATAATTCTCTCTATTATTCTGACATTTCACATTCTTAAAATAAAGTGGTGATCCTAACTGACCTAAGACAGGGAATTGTTACTAGGATGAAATGTCAGGAATTGTGAAAAACCGAGTTTGAATGTATTTGGCTAAGGTTTATGTAAACTTCCGACTTCAACTGTATATACTGCTTACAAAGACAAGTTATATTTGCATGATTTAGCTTATTCATTATTCATAATTAATTAATTAACGTTTGGTTCATGCATGTGACCGACCAATACCTCACGAGGCTTCTTCTCTCCAAGCTGAGACCTTGAAACTGAGACACCCCTTTCGGTTCTCAAAACAATGTTCTGGGCGTACTGCCAAATTGCTTATACTGGTTGTGAGTATTCCTCCCAGACACGATCAATCAGTCACTTGCATGAACCCAGTCGAATTGGTTATTAGAAAAGCACAAACTTCCTTCACAGTAATGTGCAGTAGCCTATATCATATAGCCTATATGTATTGGATAACGACACAATCATTTGGGCGTTTTTGGCCTTGGGCTCATTAAGTGTCGTTAATGTAGGGCTCATAAAATATATTTCAGATATGGCTCATCAGGCTCAGGTAGCATCAGGTTAGCATTTTATTGCTGATCAAAGCTCTAATCAAATCCAGACATACAGTATTTATATGCTTTGTAATGTTTTTGAATTACACTTCCGGTTTTGACGTGAAATACTGGGTTACCTGGGAGAAAGGGATTTATTCTCGGGATGGGACATTTGTAAAATACCTGGAAAATATTCAACCCTCTGTTCTCACTGAATAAGATGATTTTGTGGATCTGAGAGATTCAACAGAATGTCACTCTGATCCCCTCGTACATCCTCTGTGAGTTGTCCAGAGACTGGTCAATGGCAGGCATTCTTGTGTTAGGGCCTCCATAGGCTCTGAAGAAAAGGCCTTGGATGGAGAATATAGAGCCAGGTAAGCTGCCACAGATAGCTGCTTTGGTTGTGTGGATCATCTCTTCTGAGCTAGGGTTATGTGGGATAAAACCTCATTGTCTCTCAAATGGGCTGGGGGCTGTTTCCCCCTCTGGATTTTTCCACCCAAAACAGGCTCTTCTTTAGCTCCTGCTGGATGTGCACTTGTTGAACTTGGCTGTGAGACAGTGAAGGTTCCACTTTCTTGCATCTCATATGTGCCGATCCCAGCTATGGCGGAGTCAGGCTGAGGTTCGCCAGTGAGGGTGGAGGAAATGAGGTCCCCATCCATGGGAACACCTGTATCCCACTCCATATCCGGCTCAAAGGACCACTTGTTAAGGCAGGTTGCCTATTTTAAATGCACTGGGTGAAGGTAGGAGCTGATACAGGTGCAGGTGTCCCGGTTAGAGGACAAGGGTAGTGCCATTGTGGACTGATACATTTTGCTCTCTGTACATCTCGATGGCCTGCAATTATTAGTTAACTAAAAAGTGCAATTAAAGGGACAGTTACCTAAAAAGTGTCAAACAAATGATAGCCTTTTCTACAATACCCCTTGACTTATTCTACGTTTTGTTGTGTTACAGCCTGAATTCACCGATCTACACACAATACCCCATAATGGCAAAATAAAAACATGTTTTTAGATTTTTTTGCAAATATATTGAAAATGAAATACAGAAATATCTCATTTACATAAGTGTTCACACCCCTGAGTCAATAAATGTTAGAATCGTCTTTGTCAGCGATTATAGCTGTGAGTCATTCTGGGTAAATCGCTAAGCGCTTTGCACACCTGGATTGTACAATATTTGCACATTTTTATTTGTACAATTCTTCAAGCTCTTTCAAGTTGGTTGTTGATCATTGCTACACAGCCATTGTCAAGTCTTGCCATAGATTATCAAGCCAATTTAAGTAAAAACTGTAACTACGCCATTCAGGAACATTCAACGTCGTCTTGTTAAGCAACTCCAGTGTATATTTGGCCTCCAGTATTTTAGGTTATTGTCCTGCTGAAAGGTGAATTTGTCTCCCAGTGTCTGTTGGAAAGCAGACTGAACAAGGATTTCCTCTACGATTTTGCCTGTGCTATATTCAGACTTTCTTTGATCCTAAAAAACTCCCTAGTGCTTGCCAATGACAAGCATACCCATAACATGATGCAGCCACCACCATGCTTGAAAATATGAAGAGTGGTACTCAGTGATGTGTTGTGTTGTATTTGTCCCAATCATAACGCTTTATATTCAGGACATAAAGTCAATTTCTTTGCCACATTTTTACTTTAGTGCCCTTATTACAATCCGGAAACATGTTTTGGAATATTTGTATTCTGTACAGGCTTCCTTCTTTTCACTCTGTCATTTAGGTTAGTATTATGGAGTAACTACAATGTTGTTGAGACATCCTCAGTTTTCTCCTATCACAGCCATTAAACTCACCATGCCCTCATGGTGAAATCCCTGAGTGGTTTCCTTCCTCTCTGGGAACTGAGATAGGAAGAATGCCTGTATCTTTGTAGTGACTGGGTGTGTTGATACACCATCCAAAGTGTAATTAATAACTTCACCATGCTCAAAGGGATATTCAGTGTCTGCTTTAAAAAATAAAAGTTTACCCATCTACCAATAGTTGCCCTTCTTTGCAAGGCATTGTAAATCCTCCCTGGTCTTTGTGGTTGAATCTGTGTTTGAAATTCACTGCTCTACTGAGGGATCTTACAGGTAATTGTATGTGTGGGGTACAGAGATTAGGTAATCATTCAAAAATCGTGTTGAACACTATTGCACACAGAGTGAGTCCATGCAATTTATTATGTGACTTGTTAAGCACATTTTTACTCCTGAACTTATATAGGCTTGCCATAACAAAGAGGTCGAATAGTTATTGACTCAAGACATTTGTGACTTGTTTCAGGAAACTATGTGTATGTTGCGCGTCACTACTTCACAGGAGCGCCATTTGAACATAAACTTTTTTTTTTTATCAAAATGTGTTTTCTGGCAGAAATGCCTTCTGGAACATGTGAACTTTCATGTGCCTTAATAACTTGTATGCCATCTGTAAATACGAATACAATTGTTAAATTATGAGCCTAGTTGGTTTAGCCATGGAAAAAGACAGCAACCTTCCCGCTAGCCATGATTGGCTGAGATAATGAGTGGGCTGGACATGCCGAGAGATGAGTTCGGATTGGTCTGCCATGTAGCACGCTTCTGTATATAATATGACCTGGTCAGTATGTGTAGGTAATCCTTTCTAAAGTGACTTTTCTGAAAGATATCACATAGTAGAACTGCATAAGTGTTGCTCTCCACTTTCTGGAGGACCGAGTTTTGAAATCAGTTGAATTAGAATATGATAGCTAAGGAGATGGAGAAAATTCTGGCGTTTGATTGCAAATATGCAGACGGAGTCGAACAGAGAACACACAGAACGCTCCGGATTACATCTTCAAACTAAGGGCAACCATGGCATCCGTGACAGAGAGGGAGAAGCATCCATCCATGTATATGGGTAAGAGACTCTGTAAGCTAGCATTTTCAGATATTAAAAGTTTCAAATTTTGTCAGAAAGTTGTTTTCTTTTCAAGTTAAAGTGTACTGTTAGTTAGTTAGCTAACGTTAGCTGGCTGGCTAGCTAGCTAACGTTACGTGTATGATCTGTGTAGTAATATTATTTGTATCTCAGAGCCATTTGCATTGCTAGTTATAGCTTAATGTTAGCTAGCTAACATTGAACCTGGTTGGTTAGCTACCTGCAGATTCATGCAAGGCAGTAACATTATGAGTTGGGATTGTGGTTCATTGTTTAGCTAGCTAGCTACATGTCTAAACAAAATAATCCACAATACAAGTAACTATTTCAATATAATGTTTATGATGTCACTGCGACAACTGTCGATAGATGTAGCTACTCCGATTTTCAGAGCACTCTCGTCTGAGTGTGCCAGAGCACAAAATAACTAACAAATTTACAAATGCTCAACACCAGTTGAATATGGCCGGTGTCAGTAAACGTTGGCAAAAAAGCATAATTAAATTGTTGCCAGCAGCACCAATGCTCTGGATAACATAAAAACAGCCTAACCAGCTCTGCTAGGGCGAGTAAAATGGTCAGAGTGAGCTGTTCTCTCATTTGTGTCTGGAAGTAGCTAGCTAGCTAGCCAACGTTAGCCAGTTAGCTTGGGTGCTTGACTGCTGTTAGATCAGAATGCTCGGCTCAACCCTACTTTTCGGCCAAGGTGTCCAGTGTGCGCTCTGAATTTACGAACGGCCAATCTGACAACGCTCTGAGTTTACAAACACCCAGAGCACACTCTGGCACTCCAGATTAAATTTACGAAGACACCCATTGTATAAGCAAGCCTGTAGTCTTGAAATCTTTGGTTGTTTAGTACATATCCTCACATGTGAATCCTTAAAGAGATGGGACAGGCTAAAGCTTAAAAGGGTGTGAACGATGCTGAATGGGTGTAGACAAAGAAGAGCTCTCCAGTAGATCCAAAACATTCAAGGGCCATTTTCTCAAAAGTGAGGTTAAAGCAGAATTACTTTCCCATTGTTCCTCAACTGTAGTGTATGATATACCATTGTCTAGCTCTAGTCTCTACTTTTATCCAATGTAAAAAAACACCATTTCAAATGTTGCTACATAAGACCATATCGAGCTGGTCGGTCACATTTCTGCTTTTCATGTTTTATTAATTTGTAAAAAAATCGACAAATATAATCCCATTTAGACATTGTGAGGTATTGTGTGTACCAGTGACAAAAAAATCTCAATTTAATCCATTTTAAATTCAGGTTGTAACACAACAAATGTGGAAAAAGTCAAGGGGTATGAATACTTCCTGAAGGCACAATGTGTATGGCGTTAATTCCCTTATTCATAGAGACAAGCTCGGAGTTACTCGCCCTGTGCATCTCCTCTCCTCTCCTATGTCTGCAGGTGTCTATGATTGACTGTGACAGAATAACAGTATAGAGGGAGTGAAACGGAAAGCATTTGGAACTCAATACAGAGTCTAATTCAGCTCTATGACTTACATGTCTTGCGTCCAGCATTATAAAGCCTCCATATCAAAAAATCTATTTGAGAGACAATAAAACAGTATTGAAGTGAAAATCCCTTTCATGGTGTAAAGATGGAAATTGTTATGGTCATCTAAATCTTTTTTTAATTGTTCGCTTTAAAAAAGAACATAAATATAAAACATTGGGATTAAAATTAGGCCAGAGTTGCGATGCTTGCTCATAGGATTGAAATACATACTGTAGGTCTAGCTTTACAAAATAAACTATTTTGATCCTCAATTATTATTATTTCTGCCAGTTCTAAAATGAAACTATTTGAATTAGCATATTCAAAAGATGCAGTGTAACCTCCAGGTGGAATCAACAGTTACCTCCTCAGCATCAAGAGCCAAAACTTGTCTGGCGGATGGTTTATTTGTCTGCTCCAATTAGTTAACTCCTGATTAATTCTCAGAAATCACATTCTTCCCATTTTCCTGCAGATCAATCAATCATTTAAAGTCTTATCTGCAAATGTCACCGTGCGTCTGAGGCAATTGCCCAGGGAGGAGAGACAATCAGACTCACACTGTCACCATCCAAATGGTGGCATTTCCTGATCACAGGAAAAAGGCACAGGAAGGCTATTTCTCAGAGCACCTAATGTGCGGCCAAATTGAAGGAGTAAAATCTTTAGGTATTTCCAGGAGTGTTTCATGATAGAAATTGACAAGTGTTTTGTAAATAATAAGCAGCTAGTCTACATGATGTATTGCATTTTCTTGTATTCTACTACCGCCCTGGTAAAATGGATGTTTTTGATGGGATGAAAAAAAGAACACTGCCGATTAAATGAGCTTGCAATGGTCAAGGTTGTGTCGTATAGAGATTGGATTCGGACATGAATGTCCATCTTGCATCCTTTTACACAAAATCTTTTCCAATCCCAGGTAGCAATCTAGATGAGATCAGAGGTGCTGGTGACATTACACTCTTAGAAAAAAAGGTGCTAAGTACAATCATACAGGGTTCTTCAGATTGTCCCCATAGGGGAATGCTTTGTGCTGTGTAGAACCCTTTGCAGAGGTTTCTATCTAGAACCTTCTATGTAGGGTTCTTCAAAGAACCCCCTGTATATGGTTTAACTAGAAGCCTCTATGAAGGGTTCTGCCTAGAACCCTCTATGAAGGGGTTCTACCAAGAACCATTTAATCATCTAAAGGTTCTTCCTAGAACTGTCTGTGAAGGGTTCTACCAGCCTTACTAGCCTTTCAAATGTAATAATTTACGACAATACATTACATATATCATAACGCCTTTATTTGAGGGCCTAATTATACCCTAACACAGTGGTGTTAGGAATCTCCTAGTTTACAGGCCACATCATGCCTGCAAGTCACATTATGCTGGTTTGCAAAGTGATGTGTAATTCCTATTGATTCCAGCAGGAGTTAGGATATCCAACAAGTGGAATTGTTAATCACCTGCAACCTGCATTCAGAATGACTGCCAGGGTAGGGAATATTGAATACTGAGAATACCTAGCTCAATCATCTAAACTGGAACAACCATCTCAGTAATGGTGCAAGAAATCAAATTACTAACAGATTGGATTAGTTAAAAAACTGTATGTTATTTATCTTTGTGTAGCATGAATCAACCAAGCAATGCAAAAACATAGATATTACAGTCAAACAAACAATTCAGAAAATCTCCATGCAATAGAGCATGCTGGGAAATATTATATGGTTCTATGTAGAACCCTTCTTGCCTTCCAAAGAATCCTTCTTTCCTTCCAAAGAATCAAAGAACCCTTTCTTCCAAAAAATGTTCTTATGATATTAAAGGTTCTAAGTAGAACCGTTTGCCTTACAAAGAACCCTTGTTCTTCTGATCAAAACAGTTATTGGTAGAACCCTATCCCTCCGCAAAGAACCCTTTTGGAACCCTTTTTTCTAAGAGTGTAGAGGTGCTGTGGGGGGGGAGCTTATCAACCAATCATGTTTCGCAATCATATCACTCCTCCTCTGATCCACTCTATGTACACTGCAAGTGAATGTGGTGCTCGATTTCTAATCTGATGTAGCCCTGCAGATATGCCTGATTCTAATCCTGAACGCTGCTGATTTTTACAAGGGCCTGTAGGGAGTTGAGAGGAAACCAAGCACTCTAATCATTGTATATGTACGCCATTCCATGTTACCTATCAGAGGATCAAAGTCATTAAATACAGATATAGTATGAGCTGTGCTGCATGTGGCAGAACAGAACTACAGTAAGACAGAGAAACACCAATTCTCTAGCAAGCATACAGTGGGGCAAAAAAGTATTTAGTCAGCCACCAATTGTGCAAGTTCTCCCACTTAAAAAGATGAGAGAGGCCTGTAATTTTCATCATAGGTACACGTCAACTATGACAGACAAATTGAGAAAAAAAAATCCAGAAAATCCCATTGTAGGATTTTTAATGAATTTATTTGCAAAATTATGGTGGAAAATAAGTATTTGGTCACCTACAAACAAGCAAGATTTCTTGCTCTCACAGACCTGTAACTTCTTCTTTAAGAGGCTCCTCTGTCCTCCACTCGTTACCTGTATTAATGGCACCTGTTTGAACTTGTTATCAGTATAAAAGACACCTGTCCACAACCTCAAACAGTCACACTCAAACTTCACAATGGCCAAGACCAAAGAGCTGTCAAAGGACACCAAAAACAAAATTGTAGACCTGCACCAGGCTGGGAAGACTGAATCTGCAACAGGTAAGCAGCTTGGTTTGAAGAAATCAACTGTGGGAGCAATTATTAGGAAATGGAAGACATACAAGACCACTGATAATCTCCCTCGATCTGGGGCTCCATGCAAGATCTCACCCCGTGGGGTCAAAATGATCACAAGAACGGTGAGCAAAAATCCCAGAACCACACGGGGGGGACCTAGTGAATGACCTGCTGAGAGCTGGGACCAAAGTAACAAAGCCAACCATCAGTAACACACTACGCCGCCAGGGACTCAAATGGGTGCAGTGCGAGACGTGTCCCCCTGTAAGCCAGTACATGTCCAGGCCCGTCTGAAGTGCATTTGGATGATCCAGAAGAGGATTGGGAGAATGTCATATGGTCAGATGAAACCAAAATATAACTTTTTGGTAAAAACTCAACTCGTCATGTTTGGAGGACAAAGAATGCTGAGTTGCATCCAAAGAACACCATACCTACTGTGAAGCATGGGGTTGGAAACATCATGCTTTGGGGCTGTTTTTCTGCAAAGGGACCAGGACGACTGATCCGTGTAAAGGAAAGAATGAATGGGGCCATGTATCGTGAGATTTTGAGTGAAACTCCTCCTTCCATCAGCAAGGGCATTGAAGATGAAACGTGGCTGGGTCTTTCAGCATGACAATGATCCCAAACACACCGCCCGGAACGAAGGAGTGGCTTCGTAAGAAGCATTTCAAGGTCCTGGAGTGGCCTAGCCAGTCTCCAGATCTCAACCCCGTAGAAAATATTTGGAGGGGAGTTGAAAGTCTGTGTTGCTCAGCGACAGCCCCAAAACATCACTGCTCTAGAGGAGATCTGCATGGAGAATGGGCCAAAATACCAGCAACAGTGTGCGAAAACCTTGTGAAGACTTACAGAAAACGTTTGACCTGTGTCATTGCCAACAAAGGGTATATAACAAAGTATTGAGAAACTTTTGTTATTGACCAAATACTTATTTTCCACCATCATATGCCAATAAATTCATTAAAAATCCTACAATGTGATTTTCTGGATTTTTTTCTAATTTTTGTCTGTCATAGTTGACGTGTACCTATGATGAAAATTACAGGCCTCTCTCATCTTTTTAAGTGGGAGAACTTGCACAATTGGTGGCTGACTAAATACTTTTTTCCCCACTGTAT
>NW_025538513.1:0-18841 GCF_020615455.1 Coregonus clupeaformis | reverse complement strand
GTATTATTTATGCAAAGGAGTGGGCAGAAAAGGTCTACTACTGGTATTGATATCATCTCCCTACATAAAGATCCCACTGTTCCCACATCATGTAGTATAGCAGTTTTAGCTAATCGTGTGACATTTTTTTACTATCAACAGTTTGAGTTGAGAGCAGTGATATCACACTTACTCTGATCAGCTGCATCTTGACAAAACTATTTACAGTATTGATGGAGACAGTCAGCCAGGCAGATTGAGCCTGGTTGAGCTAGCTAGCTATTTTGCAGTCTATTAACTGCATATTAACTGGCTAAGAAAACTCAGTTAACCTGAACTGACTCGATATTAGCAATATTTTTCATGTATCGTTTTCATTCATCCAAAGATACCGGCACAACAAACGACACATTGCTGGTGATGAGGTTGGCAATCTTACATAGCTAAGTTAGCTAATTAATGTTAGCTGACGGTTAGTTCACAATTTAACGCTAGCAAGCTTGATTGCCCAGTAAAGCCACAAAAAACAATGATTGAATGAACCTAATCATGGAGTTATGCGAGGACATATAACCGCAACAATACAGTTTTACTTACCTTTTTGCTGAACTGCGAAGGATAACTTCAGTTAACAGTTCGTCGCTCTATTTTGACGCTCCATCGCGCACCTTCTTCTTCTTCTTTGGTGGTGTTTTGGCGCAGACTACACTGGAAAATGTCTATTGCTGCCACCTACTGGATGCTGATGGGAAAAGGACGGGAAATCCAAAACGGAAAAGGGAAATAAACTAAGACCAAAGACGAAGAACAGTAGATGCATCCTAATTAAGAAAAAAACATTATTTTACAATGAGTGGATGGAGAAAGGTATGTAATGGATGATAATGGAAATATTTTCTTGTATGACAATTTCATTCAAAAATATAATCTTGTTTGCACCAATAGACAATATCCTACAGCGGTAAAGGCAATTCCACAAGCAATTATTATTTTAGTCAATGGAATGTTGACTTATTGTGCTGCAGTACCACATATGTTTTCATTAGTTATATATGGATAAAATTTCTTAGACAAAAAATCTAATAACAAATTCTTAAGAACTACTCTTACTGCAGAGTTTCCCTTCACCACTGAAAAGGAAATATATGTTACAAGATTTCACTAGATGTTCTATAGTCAGAATAAGAACCAGATACCTTTATTTTCCTTTATCACCTAAAGCTAAAGAAGTTCATCTCAAAACATATAATGACATTTACCCAGGTAATGATTTCTTATGACGGAGATTTAACTTTGACTTTAACCATTGTGTGTTTTGCAGCTCAGATATTGAAATGGCAGAATATTTGTGATTTTTTTTCAAATGTCAAAATTGGGAAAAAGGAAAATTACCCTGCCAACTATTAGCCCTCACTCAAAAAAACACCGCTCCATTCCACTATTTAGCCCTCTCTAATCCTACCCCAGGCCAACTCTGCACCGGTACCCCCCCTGTGTATATATAGCCTCCCTACTGTTATTTGATTTTACTTCTGCTCTTTTTTTCTCAACACTTTTTTTGCTGTTGTTTTATTAAAAATAAATGCACTGTTGGTTAAGGGCTGTAAGTAAGCATTTCACTGTAATGTCTGCACCTGTTGTATTCGGCGCATGTGACCAATAAAATGTGATTTGATTTGATTTGAACTGTCTGTGAGGACAGAACTCTACCACTCAACACCCCCTGCAAATCTTCTGCAGTAAAACCCTGCAATCCCAAGTACTTCTCTGCAGCTGCCACCACAACCTCTATTTTCTGTGACTTACGTTCCATTTCTGCAGTACAGTTGATAACCACGGCTATGAATGCTAAGAAACCCACCTTACTGAAGTACTAATTATTCCGTCCATCTCTATCGGTCTCTGCTCACTCACAGGAATCCTCTAAGGATCCCTCACCCTGTACCCATCTTCCTCTACCATTCTCTTCACTGCTTCAGCATATGACACTTTCTGTACTACTCTGACCCTGTCAACCTCAACCTACCTTTCTCTCACCAGGCACCTCCGATCTCCAGCCCCATGGGAACCCCCACAACTTACACACACAACTTTCTCCACCGACACTAAATCAGTGGAGGCTGCTGAAGGAGGATTTGCTCATAATAATGGCTGAATGGAGTCAATGGAATGGTATCAAACACATGGAAACCACTTCTTTGATGTGTTTGATACCATTCCATTGACTATTCTAGCCATTATTATGAGCCGTCCTCCCCTTAGCAGCCTCCACTGCTACACATTCCTTCGTGTCATGCCCTCCTGCACTCTTCTCACATCTAGGAATCTCCCTCCTACACTACTGCAACATGACCAATATGCTTGTCACCTAAAACACTGTAGAATTTTCAGAACAAAATCTCTTATGGGATAACTAACACATCCTAACTTTACCTTGTCGGGCAAAGACTGAATCAAAACTCAACAGACCGGATAACGTCTTCTCCATTTCACAACGCTCTCCACCGGGTCTGCGTCGCACCAAACGGTGGGCATCACAGACATCAGGAATCGTCCATTTCAGCTGATCCTCCTCAATACTTAATGCCACCCCCCTTAACACTCCTTTCAGCGGCGCCATGCTCCGAAGCGCAAAGCAAGTCTCAGTTCTTGTCCCTAGTCGCGTGATCTGGAGCGCCCGCTCCACCTGGACGGAAGAAACACAATAAATCATCACGAGTCCCCTTCGAGTTACTTTCACCAACTCAACAGTCCGCAACCTCTTCTCCACCCAACCTGACACCACATATGGATCAGCCAGAATACAAGGATCCATTCTCTCCACAAATCTCACTTCCACTGGGCCAGAATCATCCTTGTCATTATTGAGATGAGGCTCGAACTTGGTGGTCCTGACGGCAGATACTTCATCCTCACTCTCGTCAAGTTCCATCGCTGAGCTACTGGAGCACGTATCCCTCTTTTTGCACTTGACGTCAACCTTCCACACCACACCGCTTCCCTATACACTCAGTTCCTTTTCGGCGGTCACCACTGCACCTGCCACTGCATATAATTAATCTTCAATTTTCTTCTATAGCTCTTCCAAACGTTCTATATGGTCCTCTATTGCATATTTACTCAAAACATGTTCCACTTTTCTCCTTTTATTCTTGCCACCATCTTCTCCTTCATCAGATTTTCAAGAAGGCTTGTGAAATCCCCCACTCCATATTTTATAATATGTTCTACTTTCCTCCTTTTTTTCCTGTCCGCCATTTTACAGGCCCGGTCTCCGCCCTCGGAAAAACAACTTATTTTCATCTGTACTGTATACACAAGTTTACGCGCTGTATCCTGGGTGGCGCCATAACTCTACACAAATGCATTTCATTTCCGCCGGAAGTTGTTTGCACAACGTCTGCCGGTGTAAACACAGCGATGTCGACGCTAGCTTGGGAACAAGCTTGCCTGCAATGGTCCAAAAGGCTACTACATGCAGGTACAAATTGGGATGCACTGCACAGGGCTTCAGCACTCCAAGTTGGTGATCTGGAACAAAACTGAGCACCTAGAAATCAAGTACCCTACGACCAAGGCTTTGTCCAGGGGCATATCATAAGGCTGCGCACATTCTACTTTGCCCACATGCTCCCGAAAATTGTTGATGATTTTGTTGAGGGAAGGTTACAGTTCTGCAGTAAATATCTCAGCGATTTTAAAACCAAAATAAACTGCCTTATTTAGGTCATTGCCCACAGGAGCCAACAGATGTCCATTGTTTACTGATCTCTTTATGCTGTCAATATATCAGTGTGCCTACTGTTTGAGTGAAAATAAAGTTTGATGTAATTTCAATCCTTAGAGTGCTACAATTTATTTTAACACAGTTCATAATTCATAGTAAGCTCATACTGTACATAAATAACACTGGATTAATTAATTGTTTTGAGGAAACTAAACAAATGGCTTCAACAAGAAAGATTGCGTGTTGGCTGCCGTTTTACAGCCCTCTAACCAATTGTACTATTATGTGTGTTTTTCCGCGTTATTTGTAATTTATTTTGTACATAATGTTTCTGCCATCGTCTCTTATAACCAAAAAGAGCTTCTGGATATCAGGACAGCGATTACTCACCTCGTATTGGACGAAGATTTTTTCTTCAACGAGGCGGCCGCGAAGGATATCATACAGACACCCGACAAGGTCCAAATCCCTGTCATTCGCGTGAAGAAGAGACGGAGATATCGTGGACGCAGATCGGGGTGCCTTGTAAGGATCCGACGGCGACGAGTAAACTGCCTCTTCCATCAATCCTATTAGCCAACGCTCAATCTTTTGAAAATAAAGTGGACGATTTAAGATTACGGTTATCCTACCAACGGGACATTAAAAACTGTAATATATTATGTTTCACCGAGTCGTGGCTGAACGACGACAATGATAACATTCAGCTAGCAGGCTATACACTACATCGGCAGGACAGAACGGCTGACTCTGGTAAGACAAGGGGTGGCGGTCTGTGTATATTTGTAAACAACAGCTGGTGCACAAACCAAATACTAAGGAAGTCTCGAGGTTTTGCTCGCCTGAGGTAGAGTATCTTATGATGAGCTGTAGACCACACTATTTACCAAGAGATTTTTCATCTATATTTTTCATAGCTGTCTATTTACCACCACAAACCAATGCTGGCATTAAGATTGCACTGAATGAGTTGTACAAGGCCATTAATCAACAGGAAAACGCTCATCCAGATGCAGCGCTCCTAGTGGCCGGGGACTTTAATGCAGGGAAACTTAAATCCGTTCTACCTAATTTCTACCAGCATGTTAAATGTACAACCAGAGGGAAAAAACTCTAGACCACCTTTACTCCACACACAGAGACGCATACAAAGCTCTCCCTCGCCCTCCATTTGGCAAATCTGACTATAACTCGATCCTCCTGATTCCTGCTTATAAGCAAAAACTAAAGCAGGAAGCACCAGTGACTCGGTTAATAAAAAAGTGGTCAGATGACGCAGATGCTAAGCTACAGGACTGTTTTGCTAGCACAGACTGGAACATGTTCCGGGATTCTTCAGACAGCATTGAGGAGTACACCACATCAGTCACTGGCTTCATCAATAAGTGCATCGATGATGTCGCCCCCACAGTGACCGTCATCTACTACCCCCAACAAGAAGCCATGGATTACAGGAAACATCCGCACTGAGCTAAAGGGTGAGCTGCCGCTTTCAAGGAGCGGGACTCTAACCCGGACGCTTATAAGAAATCCCGCTATGACCTCCGGACGAACCATCAAACAGGCAAAGAGTCAATACAGGTCTAAGATTGAATCGTACTACACTGGCTCTGCGCCGCCGGATGTGGCAGGGCTTGAAAACTATTACAGACTACAAAGGGAAGCACAGCCGCGAGCTGCCCAGTGACACAAGCCTACCAGACGAGCTAAACCACTTCTATGCTCGCCTTGACAAGCAACACTGAAGTATGCATGAGAGTACCAGCTGTTCCGGATGACTATGTGATCACGCTCTCCGTAGCCGATGTGAGTAAGACTTTAAGCAGGTCAACATTCACAAGGCCGCAGGGCCAGACGGATTACCAGGACGTGTACTCCGAGCATGTGTGACCAACTGGCAAGTGTCTTCACTGACACTTTCAACATGTCCCTGACTGAGTCTGTAATACCAACATGTTTCAAGCAGACCACCATAGTCCTGTGCCTCAAGGACTCTAAGATAACCTGCCTAAATGACTACCGACCCGTAGCACTGACGCCTGTAGCCATGAAGTGCTTTGAAAGGCTGGTCATGGCTCACATCAACAGCATTATCCCAGAAACCCTAGACCCACTCCAATTTGCATACCGCCCCAACAGATCCACAGATGATGCAATCTCTATTGCACTCCACACTGCCCTTTCCCCACCTGGACAAGAGGAACACCTACGTGAGAATGCTATTCATTGACTACAGCTCAGCATTCAACACCATAGTGCCCTCTAAGCTCATCACTAAGCTAAGGATCCTGGGACTAAACACCTCCCTCTGCAACTGGATCCTGAACTTCCTGACGGGCCGCCCCAGGTGGTAAGGGTAGGTAACAACACATCTGCCACACTGATCCTCAACACGGGGGCCCCTCAGGGGTGCGTGCTCAGTCCCCCTCCTGTACTCTCTGTTCACCCATGACTGCATGGCCAGGCACGACTCCAACACCATCATTAAGTTTGCCGACGACACAACAGTGGTAGGCCTGATCACCACAACGATGAGACAGCCTATAGGGAGGAGGTCAGAGATCTGGCCGTGTGGTGCCAGGACAACAACCTCTCCCTCAACGTGACCAAGTCAAAGGAGATGATTGTGGACTACAAGAAAAAAAAAGAGGACTGAGCACGCCCCCCATTCTCACTCGACGGGGCTGTAGTGGAACAGGTTGAGAGCTTCAAGTTCCTTGAGTGTCCACATCACCAACGAACTATCATGGTCCAAACACACCAAGACAGTCGTGAAGAGGGCACGACAAAGCCTATTCCCCCTCAGGAGACTAAAAAGATTTGGCATGGGTCCTCAGATCCTCAAAAATTCTACAGCTGCACCATCGAGAGCATCCTGACTGGTTGCATCACCGCCTGGTATGGCAACTGCTTGGCCTCCGACCGCAAGGCACTACAGAGGGTAGTGCGTACGGCCCAGTACATCACGGGGCAAAGCTTCCGCCATCCAGGACCTCTATACCAGGCGGTGTCAGAGGAAGGCCCTCAAAATTGTCAAAGACTCCAGCCACCCTAGTCATAGACTGTTCTCTCTGCTACCGCACGGCAAGCGGTACCGGAGTGTCAAGTCTAGGTCCAAAAGACTTCTCAACAGCTTCTACCCCCAAGCCATAAGACTCCTGAACAGCTAATCATGGCTACCCGGACTATTTCCACTGCCCCACACCCCATCCTTTTACGCTGCTGCTACTCTGTTAAGTATTTATGCATAGTCACTTTAACTCTACCCACATGTACATATTACCTCAACTACCTCAACTAGCCGGTGCCCCCGCAATTAGACTCTGCAACGGTACCCCCTGTATATATAGCCTCCCCTACTGTCACTTTATTTTACTTCTGCTCTTTTTTTCTCAACACTTTTTTTGTTGTTGTTTTATTTTTACTTTTTTTGTTTAAAATAAATGCACTGTTGGTTAAGGGCTGTAAGTAAGCATTTCACTGTAATGTCTGCACCTGTTGTATTCGGCGCATGTGACCAATAAAATTTGATTTGATTTGATTTGATACTGTACATACATAACACTGGATTAATTAATTGTTTTGAGGAAACTAAACAAATGGCTTCAACAAGAAAGATTGCGTGTTTAATCTTAACAGGTATTAAAAAGTAAAATACAAAAGCAGCCCACACAATTAAATCACTATGAAAATATTCATATTGTAACGATCCCGGCAGTCTGAGTCGGGTCCTGTCTGTGGACTAGTTTTTCTGCTCGGGATCTCCAGTTTCCCGAGGGTTCTGGAACGCTCCGGGGAGCTCTCTTGATTTCCGCACCTGCATCCCATCAGCAATCTGCACACCTGGTCCTGATCATCACCCTTCTTAGGCTCTGGCCTAACATCCATTCCCTGCCGGATCGTTAGCCATGAACAGTAGGTTTACCAGAGTATCAGTCTTAGAGCTTCTAGCGTTAGTTTTGTTGTTTTGCACCTTGTTGGTTAGTTGTTTACTTACCTCCGTTTTTGTTCCATCTGCAGTCACTCGTCCGGAACCTTCATCCAACCTCTGCCTGGTGGTCGGCGGCTGCCGAGCCATGATTGGAACAACCACTGCACCTCCAACAACTAATCAACGCCGCCCGCTCTGTTCCCTGGATTATTCAGCATCACTCTTGAATTTGTAAATAAACACTCACCTTCGTTTCAACTTACCTTGTCCTGGTCTGCTTCTGGGTTCTGGCTTTGTAACTCGTGACAGAACGATCCGGCCAGTAATGAACCCAGCGGACCTGGACTCTGTTCGCATGCCATTACCCATCAGGAGAAGATGTTGGGCCATCATAGCACGGAGCTACAGGAGATCGCGCTTGGCAGTTCGAACCTTTCTACCGGTCTGACGGAGGTCCAGAACCAGCGCAAGTTTCCGGTGGAGGATCCACTACCGGTTTCACCCATCTCGCCTGCCGCTTCTGGAGCTGTGTCCATCCGTGAGCCCAAGGTTCCGACGCCGGATAAATATGAGGGGAGCTGGGAAGATGCCGTTCTTTCCTTATGCAGTGTGGGTTGTGTTCGATCTACAGCCCTACTCTTATGCCACAGACAAAGGCTAGGATAGCCTTCGTGATTGAGTTACTGCGTGGTCGAGCGCTGAGTGGGCTTCAGCCGTTTGGGAACGACAAGACCCCTGCATGGCTTCATCCAGGGGTTCACGGCCGAGATGAGGAAGCTCTTCGACCATTCCGTCCGAGGGAGGGACGCAGCTAGGCGCCTGTTTTCGCTTCACCAAGGAACTCGCAGCGTGGCGACTTCGTGATCGAGTTCAAGACGTTGGCTGTGGAGAGTGGGTGGAATGAGGAGTCTCTGCAAGCGGCCTTTTACCAGGGCCTGTCGGAGCAGCTCAAGGATGAGTTGATCTCCCTATCCGGAGCCTAGTGACCTGGACAGCTTGGTAGCCTTGTCTATTCGGGTGGATAATCGAGTCCGAGAGCGAAGGGAGGGAGAAGCAATGGGTTCCGTCCCAATCGATCAGCTTCTCAGGTTCCAGTCGGGTCGGGGATTGGACCAGAACACGTCGATCATTCTCCACCACAAAGGATTAGTGGAGAGGTCCTCTCTCGATTCTGAACCCATGCAAGTGGGGCGGCACGGGTTAACCAAGGAGGAGCGTCAACATAGACGTAAGACCAACTGCTGCCTCTACTGTGGTAGCTCGGGACATTACATCTCCACTTGTTCCCGGCGGTCGTCAAACTGCCCGGCTCGCTAAAGTTGGGAGGACTTTTAGCGAGCCAGTTTCAACCTCTCAGTACCTCTGTCAGACCCCGTTTCCCGGCTACCCTTGTGAACAGGAATCAGAGCTTAGCGATTAACGCTTTTATCGATTCAGGTGCCGATGGAAGCTTTCTTGATGCCGAAGTTGGTGGAACAGCTGGGGCTTTCCAAGGAGCAATTGCCGGAAGCCATTGAAGCGACTCACTCTGAACGGCAGTAGTCTGGCACGTATCACGATGAGGACTGAACCGGGTTAAGATGCTGTTGTCGGGGAATCATTCGGAGATGATTTCATTCTTCATTCTGCCGTCTTCCCATGTTCCTCTGGTCCTTGGATACCCCTGGCTGAAGGGAACACAATCCCACGTTCGATTGGGTGACGGGCAAGGTAACGAGTTGGAGCCTTGATTGTCATGCTAACTGTCTCAAGACTGCCTGTCCCCATTCGGTTCCCAGTCAGGTGATTGAGGCTAAACCCCCCAGATTTGTCCCTGGTTCCCGAGACATATCCACGATTTGGGGGAAGTGTTCAGTAAGCAGAAGGCTCTGTCCTCCCTCCCCAACCGACCATATGATTGTGCCATCAACCTGTTCCCTGGAGCTGTCTACCCCAAGGGAAGGTTATACAGTATCTCCCGCCCTGAACGTGAGGCTTTGGAGACCTACATCAAGGAGTCCCTAGCTGCTGGTCTCGTTCGTCCTCGTCATCACCCCTGGGGGCAGGATTCTTCTTTGTGGGTAAGAAGGATGGCTCTCTTCGACCGTGTATTGATTATCGGGGTTGAATGAAATCACGGTCAAGAACAAGTATCCCCTGCCCTTGATGAGTTCTGCCTTCGACTCCTTACAGGGTGCTACGGTGTTCACCAAGCTAGACCTACGCAATGCGTATCACATGGTCCGGATCAGAGAGGGAGACGAGTGGTTGACGGGTTTCAATACACCGATGGGTCACTCGAGTATCAGGTGATGCCGTTTGGACTGACCAATGCTCCAGCGGTATTCCAGAGTATGGTGAACGACGTCCTGAGAGATATGATCGGTCTCTTTGTGTTTGTTTACCTGGATGACATTCTGATCTTCTCCGAAGGAACCTTCCGACCACGTCCAGCATGTCCGGCAGGTTCTGCAGCGATTGTTGGAGAATCGCCTGTTCGTGAAGGCCGAGAAGTGCGAGTTTCACGCCCACACGACATCCTTTCTGGTACATCATCTCCAGGGGAGAGATTAGGATGGACCAGGAGAAGGTTAGAGCGGTTCTGGAATGGGCCCAGCCCCCGGTACGAGATTGCAGCTCCAGAGATTTTTGGGGTTCTTGCGAATTTCTACCGCAGATTCATCCGGGATTACAGCCGGTGGCCGCTCCGTTAACTGCCTTGACTTCCAGTATCAGGAGCTTCAAGTGGAACCGAGGCGGATCGGGCGTTTCTGGATTTGAAGAGGCGATTCACCAACGCACCGATTCTCCTCAACCGGACACGGCCCGTCAGTTGCGTTGAAGTGGACGCGTCTGATGTGGGGAGTTGGCGCCATCCTGTCGCAGCGATGCTCCACGGACAGTAAACTCCATCCCTGCGCCTACTACTCTGCGCGCTTTCGCCTGCGGAGAGGAATTACGATGTGGGTAACCGGGAGCTTCGTGGTGAAACTTGCCCTTGGAGGAGTGGCGCCACTGGTTGGAGGGCCGGAGCAACCGTTTATTGTCTGGACTGACCACAAGAATCTTGCTTACGTGCAATCGGGCTAGACGTCTCAACTCCCGTCAGGCCAGGTGGTCGTTGTTTTTCGGACGATTCAATTTTTCCCTGACGTTCCGACCTGGATCTAAGAACGGCAAGGGGACGCCTTGTCTCGGATGTTCTCCAAGACGGAGGGGAGAGTGGGTCCAAGACCGAGACAATTCTCCCCGGAACTGCGTCGTGGGAGCTGTTAGGTGGAAGATTGAGGAGGAGGTGATGGCGGCTCTTCGGACGCAGCCCGGTCCCGTAACGGTCCACCCGGTCGGTTGTTTGTGCCTGAGTCGGTTCGTCCTGGGTCCTCAAATGGTCCCACGCCAGCAAGATGGCTTGTCACCCTGGCGTGGCTCGGACGATGGCGTTTCTTCGCAGACGTTTTTGGTGGCCTGCCATGGCCGAGGATACTCGGGGTTATGTTGCTGCCTGTCCAGTGTGTGCGCAGAATAAGAGTACCAATCGGCCCAGCTCTGGACTACTTCACCCCCTTCCTATTCCCGGCGACCATGGTCGCATCTGGCCCTGGACTTTGTCACTGGGTTGCCCGCGTCTGAGGGGAACACGGTCGTTCTGACTATCGTGGGACAGATTCAGCAAGTTCGCCCACTTTGTGCCAATTGCCAAGCTTCCCTCTGCCTCGGAGACGTCCGAGATCCTGGTTAGGGAGGTTTTCAGGGTCCACGGGTTGCCCAGTGATAACAAGCTTTCCACCGTGGCCCTCAGTTTACCTCTGCTGTCTGGAAGTCCTTCTGTTTGGCCATTGAGCTACAGTCAGTCTCACATCTGGTTTTCACCCCAATCTAATGGTCAGGCGGAAAGAGCCAACCAGAAGATGGAATCCACCCTACGCTGCCTGGCCTCTTCCAACCCCACCTCCTGGGTCTCTCAGTTGCCTTGGGTTGAGTAGCCCACAATACTCTCCCTACATCTGCCACTGGGATGTCTCCCCTTCCAGTGCCTGTTTGGCTACCAACCTCCCTTGTTCCCCTGAGGAGAAGGGAGCTCTCAGTGCCTTCTGTTCAGGCCCATATCGTGCTGCCACCGGACCTGGCATCGGGCCAGAAAGGCACTCCTAGAGTTTCGGACCGTTATCAGCTCCAGGCGAATCGTCGCCGGATCCCCGCTCCCACCTACACCATCGGAGATAGGGTCTGGTTGGCCACACGGGATCTTCCTTACGGACTGAGTCTAGGAAGTTGTTACCGAAGTTCATTGGTCCGTTTGTGGTGAGAAGGTGATCAATCCGGTGGCAGTTCGACTCAAACTCCCCGAGGACGCTCAGAGTCCATCCCACCTTTCATGTCTCCTGCCTCAAGCCTGTCCTCAGTCCTCTGTTGCCTCCTCCGCCTCCTCCTCCTCCTCCTCGGATGATCGGAGGTGGTCCTGCCTACACGGTGCGACGACATGATTCCAGACGGTGGGGCTGGGGTTTCATTCTCGTGGACTGGGAGGGGTATGGTCCTGAAGAGAGGAGTTGGATTCGCGCGACAGATCCTAGATGCTGACCTCATCCGTGACTTCTACCGGCCTCCATCCTGGCGCTCCGGGAGTCCGCCCGGTGGCGGGCCGTGGAGGGGGGTACTGTAACGATCCCGCCAGTCTGAGTCGGGTCCCGTCTGTGGACTAGTTTTTCTGCTCGGGATCTCCAGTTTCCCCGAGGGTTCTGGAACGCTCGGGAGCTCTCTTGATTTCCGCACCTGCATCCCCATCAGCAATCTGCACACCTGGTCCTGATCATCACCCTTCTTGGCTCTGGCCTAACATCCATTCCCTGCCGGATCGTTAGCCATGAACAGTAGGTTTACCAGAGTAATCAGTCTTAGAGCTTCTAGCGTTAGTTTTGTTGTTTTGCACCTTGTTGGTTAGTTGTTTACCTCCGTTTTTGTTCCATCTGCAGTCACTCGTCCGGAACCTTCATCAACCTCTGCCTGGTGGTCGGGCGGCTGCCGAGCCATGATTGGAACAACCACTGCACCCCCAACAACTAATCAACGCGCCGTACCTGTTCCTGGATTATTCAGCATCACTCTTGAATTTGTAAATAAACACTCACCTTCGTTTCAACTTACCTTGTCCTGGTCTGCTTCTGGGTTCTGGCTTTGTAACTCGTGACACATATATAATATTAAAAAATACAATGCACGCAGTATTTGTTGTGTTTATCTGTATTTAATGAACAACATGGCTGGGTGTTGGTAGACAGGGACACAGGGCAAGATTCTAAACCTCACTGATCAGTGGACTCTTCAGGTTAACTAGGCCAGCACAGATGGTTAAGATGTTGTCCAGTTTCGGTGTCCATGCTGATGGGAACATTCTGGGGATAAAATCTTAAACACCTTCAGTCTCTGGATTGCTCTTTCCACATTATCGACTGGCTACTCGCCTGGTGCGTGTCGTCTCCCTCATTGGTCAACTGATTGCGCCTGTAGGTGAAAGCAGGGATGTTCAAACTGACCCTTCTCTCATCAAGCAAGTCTCGAATGGTGAACCCACGGTCCGCCATGACCCTTATCACCTGCCCTCAGATAGTCTAGGAACCCACTGTCCATGGTGATAAACTTATCGCTGCCTCTGCCAGCATAGGCATCAGATATAAACATGATTAGCCCATTAGGGGCCACAGCGAGAGATATTTCACAGTGTTGCGTGATTTATACTGGCTGAAAGTGTCACTCCTTGAGTCGTGGTTTGTGGCTCTCTGCATGGCACTTTCGGCACAGTCAATGATGCAGGTGGTTCGAGGGTAGTTCCTCTGAAACGACAAGGGCATGGTGGCACGAATGGTCTCTCTCTTGGAAGCCAGGGGATCAGGACTTTGAACTGTTCACCCATCACGTCAATCCAGTGACTAATCACAATGCTTGCCATGGATGTAGACACATTGAAGCGGTGAGCAATATCTCCTAATATTAGGTTTAGTTTTAGTTTTATCAACGTCATAAGTATTTGGTCAACAACAGGAAGGGTAATTGATGGCTTACTGAAAGGCAACAACACCGTCACCAGGGTGAAGAATTGAACCATAAGCACTCCTGTATACAGTAGGACCCATTTCTGCCTCGCACTGTGTGGCCTTGTCTACTTTAACAGACTGTGTTGTTGAACAGTAAATGTGATCGATATGTGACGGATCCTCCCATTGGGTCTGTGTGACACTCTGGCTCCGGGACTTTTGTATTTGAGCCAGGGTGTATTTGTTTTGTGGGGTTTTGTTGTATAGGGTGTATTCGTTTGGTTGTGTTTTGGGTGAGTTATTTGTAGTGTCGTGTGACTCCCAATCGGAGGTAACGAGTGTCAGCTGTCGGCTCGTTATCTCTGATTGGGAGCCATATGTTAACTGTTTGTGTTCTATTGAGGGTTGTGGGTTTTTGTTCCTGTTTAGTCATTGTCACTATTGACTTACATTCGTCGCTTTGGTTTGTTGTTTTTGGTTGCTTTAAGTAAATAAAGTCAACATGTTCTTTTCTTTTCGCTACGCCTTGGTCTCCTTCACTCCTCGATCAGAACGATGACAGTCTGGGCATCTCGAAATTTTGGTGTGTAGCAGGCTCGGCCTCACAGACAGGCCGACAGGTTTCTGGAGCATCTAAAAAGGGGAAGAGAAAACATGGATGGAGCAAAATTAATGCAGGCATAGAGTCCTCTCACTACAAACATCACAATGGAAAAATGTGTACTACAACATTGCACTCACACGCACACACACAATCATCATCACAACAGCCTGCCACCTTGCATTGTATTTATGATGAGACTAAGGCAACACGCAGGCAGGCACACACACACACACACACACACACACACACACACACACACACACACACACACACAATTAGATGTAGCTATCTGGGCATTGTTTGCCCATCTCCAAAACAATCAACTGCCTTAGTCAAAATACCGGTAGCAATGTTAATGTATGACAACTTCTTTCATAATTAACAGTATTGTCAGCTTCATAGCTAAGTTGCTGAACTTACCCTCAGATTCAAGTCTGCGTTTCTTTATCTGGGGGAGGCAGTGGTCCGCTGGGTGAGTTGGATGTCTTTTGGCTGGGGGAGGGCGATTGTATCCCAACCACAACTCTGGGGAAAGGATTATCCTTGGTAGGTTTTTGGTCAACAAAGTGATAGAACAAACAAAAACGTTGAGGGGTGGTTTCTTTAGATTCAATGCTCCTTCAGCCAGGTCCTTGATTCAGGTGGGTATCAGGCTTGGAAAAAATGTAAACAATGGAGCGCATGGACATTGCTTCTTCGTAGCTGGTTTGTGGTCATAGCACTCTCATCTAACCACTTCGTTTAGGTGCTTTCTCAAGTTTTTTGCAACCTAACTACGCATGCGGCGTTCCCGAACCACTTTTCTTCATGTTGTAATTGTAATTTTTATATCCTCTTTTGTCACTGCGATATCAGTGTTTTGTCGAACTGAGCTAGCTAGTAAAACAAACCCAGCCCGGCAGAACGGAAGTGGATTGCATTGACGGGAGGAGTTCAGGAAGTAGAGCGGAAACGGCTCAAAAACTTGTGTATCCTAATAAACTACATAGTTTCCCGAGTCGTAGTAGGAGGAGGAATAATGTTGAAGAATCAGTCACAAAGTTGAAGTTACGCCGGGGCTGGATATTTCAACAAGACAACGACCCAAAACACTGCTCAAAATCTACCCGGGCATTTATGCAGAGGAACAAGACAATGTTCTGGAATGGCCATCCCAGTCCCCAGACCTGGAGATATATTGAGAATCTGTGGGATGATTTGAAGTGGGCTGTCCATGCTCGGCAACCATCAAACCTAACTGAACTGGAGATGTTTTGTAAGGAGGAATGGTCCAAAATACCTTCATCCAGAATACAGACACTCATTAGAGGCTATAGGAAGCGTATAGAGGCTGTTATTTTAGCAAAAAGGAGGCCCAATAAATTGATGTGATTTTTTCTGTTGGGGTGCCCAATTTTATGCACCTGGCTAATTTCGTTTTGATGCATATTGCATATTTTCTGTTAATCCAATAAATCTAATTTTACTACCGAAACCTCTATAGTTATTTGATAGATCAAAATGAAATTGCTGATCCAAACACCCAATTATTTATAAATGGAAATCATGGAAATTGTCAGGGTGCCCAAACTTTTTCATACGACTGAGCGTTTACTGCATTTTATTTTGAACGCTACTTATAGTCTTAATGTTGCTGCCATGATGCCTAATGAAAGTAGGCCTTACCCAAGTGGACTTGTGATGTTTGTTTGTGTTTCACCGTAGAAGAGGGAAGCCGAACCGTGCTTCGCAACACAGGTCAAGATCTATTCTTGTTTTGCTCTTAGAACAGGGCACCATTGAAAGGAGTGGTTTCTGGGGTAGCGTTAAGGGTGGAGGTGGAGCAATTGAAATGGAAGATTCTGGTGTTTGTGACGCTGTCATTTGGTGCCACGGGACCCGGTGGTGAGCGTGGTGTAACAGAGGTGTCACAGTCTGTCCTTTTTTGAGTTGTGAATTAGAGTCTTTACCCGACAAAGTCATGTTAGGACATATCAAGTTACAGAGGAGGCTGGTGGGGAGGAGACAGGCTATTGTAATGGCGGAATGGAATGATTGGAACAGAGTCAAACATGTGGTTTGCCATATGTTTGATGTGTTTGATAACGTTCCCCATTTAATCCATCCAGCCACAATGAGCTCATCCTCCATAGCTCCTCCTAAAACCAGCCTCCACTGATCAGTTACTCCTGTTAGGAGCTTTTGTGCCAAATCCACTACGGTATTTCAGGTGCCACGTTATGGTCATGTCTCAGCACACCAACAACTCTATTAAGCAGTGTGTCCAACCTGTCCATCCTGATCAAGTCCCCTAGGCCTAAATCCTTCATTTTGACACTACCTCACATCAGAGCAGTATGCAGTACAGCATTGTTATTTGCCTTCATAATCATGTTGTGCCTGGTGAGAATCTGGGGCAGCTGTTTTGCTTGTATTGCTTTTTCTATGTTGAGTCCAGAATGGCAACCTATTCCTTAGTGCACTACTTTGTACAGGGGCAAGTGCCCATGGGCTCTGGTCAAAAGTAGTGCACTATTGAATAGGTGCCATTTGGGATACAACCTTAAGCTCTCTGATGACCTCCAAATGTCAAGTTTTGCTATGGCAACAGCACAGCATACATAGTGGTTATATAAGATAAGTCAGTCAATGAGAGAACTGTCTTACTGTATAGTAGAGACGCGCAAACGTTCAGCCTGCTGCACAGACCCTATGGACGCTCTAGTCTAGAGTGCCTGGTTAAATTGTGCTTAGGGAGCATTTTTTACTCTCACCTGATTAAATTAGGGAAGAAATAAAAATGTCAACGCTAGAAAATGTGTGAGTGTGATTTACTATCATCCTATATTAAAATATTGAATTACTTTGACATATTTAATGATGTTATATTACGCACATTTCCTTATGTTGGACAAAACATGTTGCTACATTACACAAGCTTGTAATGATTTTGTTAAACTCGCCTGTCTGTCGCAGGACTTAATGTGGTTATTGATTTGGATATGCTAAAACTGTGTTTTGACATTGGGCTATTTATCAAAACGTCTTGTCAACAGGAAGCAGAGTCAGAATCATTATCAACTTCAGTTTTAGGGAATATAAATGTAATCAACATTAATTTCCAATGATATTGTATTTAATCAGGTAAAAACTGCTGAATGAGTACAAAACGTGATGTGATTTATTTATTTTGTTGATTTACCAGAAAGCACCAAAACAAGTTTTCCCTGCCCTGTTTGTTTCCTTACTCATATAGGCTATTTACATTACAGATACCCTTATCTGTAGGGACTTTCCGATTGGACACTTAACCCATTTTAACCCAAGGCCTAGACCCAGTGAAACTTTGGTTCACCTAATCAACAGGCCTCAAGTGAGGATACAGTAGAGGCTTCAAATCATGTTCATTTACAGTCTAGTCAGACCACTGGTCAAAGATGGTGCCTACTGCCACTGACCCCTAACTAACCATCCATACTGTGTTCATGTGAATGAGTGTGTACAGTCGTGGTCAAAGGTTTTGAGAATGACACAAATACTTATTTTCACAAAGTCTGCTGCCTCAGTTTTGATGATGGCAATTTGCATATACTCCAGAATGTCATGAAGAGTGATCAGATGAATTGCAATTAATTGCAAAGTCCTTCTTTGCCCTGTAAATTAACTTAATCCCCAAAAAACATTTCCACTGCATTTCAGCCCTGCGACAAAAGGACCAGCTGACATCATGTCAGTGATTCTCTCGTTAACACAGGTGAGAGTGTTGACGAGAAACAAGGCTGGAGACTCTGTCATGCTGATTGAGTTAGAATAACAGACTGGAAGCTTTAAAAGGAGGGTGGTGCTTGAAACCAATGTTCTTCCTCTGTTAACCATGGTTACCTGCAAGAAACACGTGCCTTTATCTATTGCTTTTGCAAAAAAAGGGCTTCACCGGCAAGGGATATTGCTGCTAGTAAGATTGCACCTAAATCAACCATTTATCGGATCATCAAGAACTCAAGGAAAGAGGTTCAATTGTTGTGAAGAAGGCATCAGGGCGCCCAAGAAATTCCAGCTAGCGCCAGGACCATCTCCTAAAGTTGATTCAGCTGCGGGATCGGGGCACCACCAGTGCAGAGCTTGCTCAGGAATGGCAGCAGGCAGGTGTGAGTGCATCGCGCACAGTGAGGCAAAGACTTTGGAGGATGGCCTGGTGTGTCAAGAAGGGCAGCAAAGAAGCCACTTCTCTCCAGGTAAAACATCAGGGACAGACTGATATTCTGCAAAAGGTACAGGGATTGGACTGCTGAGGACTGTGGGAAAGTCATTTTCTCGGATGAATCTTCCGATTGTTTGGGGCATCCGAAACACCTTGTCCGGAGAAGAAAGGTGAGCGCTACCATCAGTCCTGTGTCATGCGCCAACAGTAAAGCATCCAACCATTCATGTGTGGGGTTGCTCTCAGCCAAGGGGAGTGGGCTCACTCACATTTTTGCTTAAGAACACAGCCATGAATAAAGAATGGTACCAACACATCCCCTCAGAGAGTAACTTGGGCTCCCAACCACCCCAGAACAGTTTGCTAGACGCACTGATGCCTTTTCCAGCATGATGGGGGGACTGCTTAC
>NW_025538512.1:0-18853 GCF_020615455.1 Coregonus clupeaformis | reverse complement strand
TGTCACGATCGTCTGAAGGAGGGAGACCAATGCGCAGCGTTGCGAGTGAACATGATGACTTTATTAACTTAAAGCAACCACGAAGAAAACAACAAATGACGATCCGTGAAGTTCTATACTGAATACTACTAACAGCAACAAAGAAACAATAACCCACAACACAAAGGAGAAAACACACAGAATATATGGCTCCCAATCAGAGATAACTGAGCCGACACTGGCTCTTCGTTACCTCCGATTGGGAGTCATCGACCAATCACCACATGACACAAACAAAATGAAACTCACCCACTCCCCAACACACACCAAATGAAATACACCCAAACACATGAAAATGAACAACCCTGGCTCAATATAAACGTCCATAGAGCCAGAGTGTCACAGCCCCCTAAAGGTGCGAACTCCGGGCGCACCAACATCAGAGACTAGGGAGGGTCTGGGTGGGCGTCTGTCCATGGTGGCTCTGGCCCCAGTCGTGATCCCCACCCCACCACAGTCACAACCTGCTTCGGTAGCCTCCCAATGACCACCCCTCCACCTAACCCCACCTGGACTAAGGGGCAAACCTCCGGACTAAGGGCAGCATCGGCCTAAGGGGCAGCACCGGGCTAAGGGACAGCACCGACTACGGGCCACCGACTACGGGGCAGTACCGGACTAAAGGGCAGTACAGGACTAAGGGGCAGCACCGGGCTAAGGGGCAGTACCTGACTAGATGGCGGATCCTGGCTGGCTGGCTCTGGCGGATCCTGGCGGGACGGCTCTGGCGGATCCAGGCTGGACGGCTCTGGCGGATCCTGGCTGGACGGCTCTGGCGGATCCTGGCTGGACGGCTCTGGCTGATCCTGGCTGGCTGACGGATCTGGCTGCTCATGGCTGGCTGACGGATCTGGCTGCTCTGGCGTGGCTGACGGATCTGGCTGCTCGCTGGCTGGCTGACGGGTCTGGCTGCTCATGGCTGGCTGGCGGATCTGGCTGCTCATGGCTGGCTGACGGATCTGGCTGCTCATGGCTGGCTGACGGATCTGGCTGCTCATGGCTGGCTGACGGATCTGGCTGCTCGTGGCTGGCTGACGGATCTGGCTGCTCACTGGCTGGCTGACGGATCTGGCTGCTCGTGGCTGGCTGACGGATCTGGCTGCTCATGGCTGGCTGACGGATCTGGCTGCTCGCGGCTGGCTGGCGGGTCTGGCTGCTCATGGCTGGCTGGACGGGTCTGGCTGCTCATGGCTGGCTGACGGATCTGGTTGCTCGTGGCTGGCTGACGGATCTGGCTGCTCATGGCTGGCTGACGGATCTGGCTGCTCATGGCTGGCTGACGGATCTGGCTGCTCATGGCTGGCTGACGGATCTGGCCACTCATGGCTGGCGGAAGGCTCTGGCTGATCCCGTCTGGCGGAAGGGCTCTGGCTGCTCCTGTCTGGCGGAAGGCTCTGGCTGATCCGATCTGACGGAAGGCTCTGGCTGCTCCTGTCTGGCGGAAGGCTCCTGGCTGATCCTGTCTGGCGGAAGGCTCTGGCTGATCCTGTCTGGCGGGAAGGCTCTGGCTGATCCTGTCTGGCGGAGAGCTCCTAGCGGCTCCCGGGTCTGGCGGACGGCTCCCTGAAGGCTCTGGGGCAGACGGGACGGCTTTGTAGGCTCAGTACAGACGGGCAGTTCCAGACGGCGTTGGGCAGACGGACAGTTCCAGACGGCGTTGGGCAGACGGGCAGTTCCAGACGGCGTTGGCAGACGGGCAGTTCAGGCGCCGTTGGGCAGACGGGCAGTTCAGACGGCGTTGGGCAGACGGGCAGTTCAGACGGCGTTGGGCAGACGGGCAGTTCAGGCCGGCTGGCGGCGCACATCGTGGACCTGGTGCGTGGAGTAGGAACAGGCCGACCGTACCGGGAACACCCACCACTGGCCTTAACTGGGGATCAAGAACGGACCGGACCAGACTGGGAACACACTTCAGTCTCTCATGCGCGTGCCACAACAACTTCCCTCCCTCTACTCGCCAATGGCTCCCGTAATCCGATAGCCTTCTCTCCTTTTCTCCCTGTGGCAGCCTCCTGCTGCCCAGGCGCCTGCCATGTGCCCCCCAAAAAAATTTTGGGAGTAACCCGCGGCTTCCAGCCTCGACTCCGCGCTTCCTCTTCATTACCACCTCCTCTCGGCTGCAGCTGCCTCAGCTCTTCACGAGGCGGTGATATTCCTCCTCATACCACCTCCTCTCGGCTGCAGCTGCCTCCAGCTCTTCACGAGGGCGGTGATGTTCCTCCGGTTGTGCCCAAGGACCCTTTCCAGCCCGAATCTCCTCCCATGTCCAAAAATCCTTAGGAGGCGTCCATAAATCCTGCGTAGGTAGGTCTTGTTGCCGCTTGTTACGCCGCTTGGTCCTCTTGGGGTGGGTTATTCTGTCACGATCGTCTGAAGGAGGAGACCAAATGCGCAGCGTTGCAGTGAACATGATGACTTTATTAACTTAACCCTCCTGTTGTCCTGGGTCATTCTGACCCCAAATTAAATCTTTTGCCGACAAAATATGTTTTTATTCATCAATTGGTCTGAAAATAACGGTAGTTGTTTAATACTATGCTCTTTATGATTCAAACAAATTTGAAGTAATTTGATTGAATTATGGGTGTTTTACTAAATGTAATAACTTCTGTTGTCCTCTGGGGTCAAAAAGACCCCGCAGCACAAAGTTTACATACTGCTTGGCAAAACATCTTTGATCATGTTTCTTTGATGTGTGGGGTCAAAAGTTCTTTGATAATGTTTCTTTGATGTGTGGGGTCAAAACATCTTTGATCATGTTTCTTTGATGTTTGGGGTCAAGCAATGGTTATGACAACAACAACAACAAAAAAAGTATTTTCTCACAGGTGTTTGGGCATTTCACATTTTAGTCTGAGAGAGACAGGCAGCACAATGAGGAGGCAGAAGTTTTATAATGCACAGGAGGCTTGCAAGATAATTTTTGAAATAAAAGAAAATAATGACCAGGAGGACAATGCTGCACATAATGAGGATGAATCAACTGATGAAGAGGGTTCAGGGTCAGAAGAGAAGGAACATAATGATGAGGTGATAGATCCAACATACAGACAGCATGCTACTTCTTCCTCCGAAGATTCCCCCACATCTCCTGCTGCAGAAATGGAAGATGATTATGAATATAAGGAAATGGATGAACGTGATGATGACGTAGAATCTGAAGCTGGTATGGAAGAAGTGTCAGAAGTGGAGCACTGCACCTATTATGATGAAGAATCAACAGATGAGGTAGAATCTGAAGTTGAAATGGAAGAAGTGTCAGAAGTGGAGGACATCATCTATTATGATGAAGACGAAGAATCAACAGATGAGGTAGAATCTGAGGAAGAGGACCCAGCTGAGATGGAAGAATATTTCCAGTCAAAGGATGAAACATTGATCTGGTCTTCCATCCCTCCCAGTGACCGACGACGCATGTTGACAGCAGAGAGAGATACAAGCCACCATGGTCCAACTGCATATGCAAGGTCTCGGATTGATGACATAAAGTCCACTTTTGACCTGTTTCTGCCAAAGCCTATTGAAGACGCAGTGCTGAGCATGACAAACAAGGAGGGGCAACGCGTTTATGGCAACAAGTGGAGAAAGATGGATCAAATGGATTTGCAGGCATATGTGGGTGTGTTGATTCTTGCTGGCGTGTACCGATCTAGTAAAGGAAGCTACATCTAGTTTATGGCATGCGAGTCTGGTAGGACAATTTTCCGTGCTACCATGACACTCAAGATGTTTCATAAAATCTCAAGAGTGATTAGATTTGATGATAAAGCCACAAGAGAAATCGCCGTGCACGAGACAAACTTGCTCCCATTCGAGGATGTATGGGACAAGTGGGTGTCTCTCCTGCCGTTGATGTACGATCCAGGTACTGATGTGACTGTGGATGAGCGCCTGGTCCCCTTCAGAGGTCGCTGTCCATTCAAACAGTACATCCCGAGTAAACCAGGAAATATGGGATAAAAATATGGGTAGCATGCGATGCAGGTCTAGCTATGCATGGAACATGCAGGTATACACTGGCAAACCGGCTGGTGCGCAGTCAGAAAAAAATCAGGGCATGAGAGTTGTCCTTGACATGACAGAAGGTCTCCGGGGAAAACAATCACCTGTGACAACTTTTACTTCACATGCTCTTGGCTTGCAGCTGCTGAAAAGAAAGCTGTACATGGTGGGAACAGTACGGAGGGAATAAGCCTGAGCTTCCCCCTGCTCTGGTGTCAAAAAGGACCGGGCACGGTTCTCATCGAAGTTTGCCTTCACCGAGACCCATGCTCTAGTGTCATATCACCCCAAAAAACAGAAAAATGTTCTTCTGATGAGCACTCTGCATCGGGATGCTGCTGTGAGCAAACAGGGATGACAAAAGGCCCAAAATCATTGAAGATTGCAATCACAACAAAGGTGGTGTTGATATCCTTGACAAAGTTACCAAGTGTGTACACGTGCAAAAGAATGACAGCCCGTTGGCCACTCGTTTGTCTTCTACAACATTCTCGCGTGTCTGCATACAACTATTTTGTCCTATGGTCTGAAATCAAGCCAGCCGTGGAATCAGGGAAAGTACAACAAGAGAGGCTCTTCATGGAGGAGCTTGGGCGACAACTGGTGATACCTCACATCAAGCGACGCAAGGTTATTCCCCGCACGTCAGCCGCTGTCAAATTGGTTAAGAAGATCCAGCAGGTCTCCTCCAGCTCTACCTCTGCAGCAGCTCCCCTCTCCCAGTTCCCTCATGCCCGACCAGCCCTTCCTCGCCCATTACCCAAAAGGAGTAGGTGCAAATTCTGCCCTCGCCAGTGATTTCAAAACATCCAAAATGTGCCAAAAATGCAATGCATACATCTGCAAAGATCACGCCATTACTACCTGCCTCGCATGCAACTGAGGGCTCATTCAGACTAAAAAAGTTAGGTTTTGAAGTTGAAAATGTTTTGAAATGAATTATAACATGTGTTATATGTCAGGTAATAGGTTGGAATAAAGTTGACTGAAAAGTTGAAACAGAGAAGTGATTGTAAATGTATACTGTATGCTTTATAAACAGTCAAACCAGGCGGGGTCATTTTTGACCCCAGAGGACAAAGGTGTGATTATGGGCTGTCATTAATAAAAATAAAATGATTCAAAAACAGCATCCTCACTAAACTTTTACAAATACCACTCAGTGATAAGTCAAATAGTCAAAATAATAATAGGTCAAAATAATTCATAGTTTCATTGTATTTTTACTTAAAAACAGGGTATACTTTTATGTAAACAAGGTCTATTGGCTCTAAATTCCAAAACAAATGAAAAAAATTATAGTAATGGGTTGAACAGAAGTAAGACTAAAGATGTAACACAGAATTGATTGAAAATGTATACTGTATGCTTTATAAACAGTCAAACCAGGCGGGGTCATTTTTGACCCCAGAGGACAAAAGGTGTGATTATGGGCTGTCATTAATAAAAATAAAATGATTCAAAAACAGCATCCTCACTAAACTTTTACAAATACCACTCAGTGATAAGTCAAATAGTCAAAATAATAATAGGTCAAAATAATTCATAGTTTCATTGTATTTTTACTTAAAAACAGGGTATACTTTTATATAAACAAGGTCTATTGGCTCTAAATTCCAAAACAAATGAAAAAAATTATAGTAATGGGTTGAACAGAAGTAAGACTAAAGATGTAACACAGAATTGATTGAAAATGTATACTGTATGCTTTATAAACAGTCAAACCAGGCGGGTCATTTTTGACCCCAGAGGACAAAAGGTGTGATTATGGGCTGTCATTAATAAAAATAAAATGATTCAAAAACAGCATCCTCACTAAACTTTTACAAATACCACTCAGTGATAAGTCAAATAGTCAAATAATAATAGGTCAAAATAATTCATAGTTTCATTGTATTTTTACTTAAAAACAGGGTATACTTTTATGTAAACAAGGTCTATTGGCTCTAAATTCCAAAACAAATGAAAAAATTCTAGTAATGGGTTGAACAGAAGTAAGACTAAAGATGTAACACAGAATTGATTGAAAATGTATACTGTATGCTTTATAAACAGTCAAACCAGGCGGGGTCATTTTTGACCCCAGAGGACAAAAGGCGTAAGGCATTTGGGAGGACAACACGAGGGTTAAAGCAACCACGAAGAAAACAACAAATGACGATCCGTGAAGTTCTATACTGAATACTACTAACAGCAACAAAGAAACAATAACCCACAACACAAAGGAGAAAACACACAGAATATATATGGCTCCCAATCAGAGATAACGAGCCGACAGCTGACACTCGTTACCTCCGATTGGGAGTCATCGACCAATCACCACATGACACAAACAAAATGAAACTCACCCATCCCCAACACCACCAAATGAAATACACCCAAACACATGAAAATGAACAACCCTGGCTCAATATAAACGTCCATAGAGCCAGAGTGTCACAGTAGTTCCTCACTGACTCCATTATTATTATCATGAAGGTGGATTTACTGGAAATTGACTGTACATGTAAGCGCTATAGATTTCTATAACAGAGATTGACACTTGATCACTTTTAGACAGTCCGTGCCTAAAGTTGTCAGCACTCCTAATTCAGAGTTTCATGAAGATTTTCTAAAACATTCCTATCAATGAGAAGTAGGTTGTAGAAATGAAGAACACTGAGACAGAACACTTGTGACATGGATTCGAAGCAAGACACAGGAGAAGTCACTGTTACACTTTTCAATGTAATGGAAGAACTAGATCATGTTGGCATTCATATTTATAGGCCCCTGGCCCTGTGCCACACAAAGACTGACGTACTGGAACAGCATGGATAGAGTAGAGACAGAGGACAATCGGAAGCATGAGTACACCCAGCCCTCATCAGCCCCAGGCCTCCTTGTGAGGTGGCCCACTTTGGCTGAATTGTCTTCAGGGAGCGGCTTTAAACAGATAAGGCCAATGATGATGTAGGTAGGGGACCTGGTGTGGTCCCAACATCATACCGAATCCCTTGTGTGTGTGTGTGTGTGTGACTGAGGTGGGGTGATGGTGGTGGTGTGTGTGTCTGTGTGTTTGTGCGAGACATGTTTGCATGCATACATCTGTCTATTGTGTGTATGTGTGTGTGTTGTGCAGGCTTTCTCCAGGTTCCCCCCTCCTTGTGCTGCCACTGTGGCAGACGCTACAACTTAGGAAACATGGGTGAAATCCATTCTTAACCCCAGCGGGAGGACAACTACATCATTGCAGCTTGAGTAACCAGCCTAATTAGCTGTGCTAATTAACTCACCTGTGCTATGTGTCTGGAGATTCTACACCTACACGCTAATCTCCTATAGTCAGTTTCCTGACCTGTGTTGCATATTATCACACTGCAGTTCTACAGAGACTATACTCCGGTAGTTCTACATATACTATACTCAGGTAGTTCTACAGAGACTATACTCAGGTAGTTCTACAGAGACTATAGTCAGGTGGTTCTACAGAGACTATACTCCGGTAGTTCTACAGAGACTATACTCAGGTAGTTCTACATATACTATGCTCAGGTAGTTCTACAGAGACTATACTCTGGTAGTTCTGGCATAGACTATAGTCAGGTGGTTCTACATATACTATACTCCGGTAGTTCTACAGAACTATACTCAGGTAGTTCTACAGAGACTATACTCCGGTAGGTCTACATATACTATACTCAGGTAGTTCTACAGAGACTATACTCAGGTAGTTATACAGAGACTATACTCCGGTAGTTCTACAGATACTATACTCAGGTAGTTCTACAGATACTATACTCGGTAGTTCTACAGAGACTATACTCCGGTAGGTCTACAGAGACTATAGTCAGGTAGTTCTACAGAGACTATACTCCGGTAGTTCTACATATACTATACTCAGGTAGTTCTACAGATACTATACTCCGGTAGTTCTACAGATACTATACTCAGTTAGTTCTACAGAGACTATACTCCGGTAGGTCTACAGAGACTATAGTCAGGTAGTTCTACAGAGACTATACTCGGTAGTTCTACATATACTATACTCCGGTAGTTCTACGTATACTATACTCAGGGTAGTTCTACAGATACTATACTCAGGTAGTTCTACAGAGACTATACTCTGGTAGTTCTACATAGACTATACTCCGGTAGTTCTACATATACTATACTCAGGTAGTTCTACAGATACTATACTCAGGTAGTTCTACGAGACTATACTCTGGTAGTTCTACATAGACTATACTCCGTAGTTCTGCTGATACTATACTCCGGTAGTTCTACAGAGACTATACTCCGGTAGTTCTACAGATACTATACTCAGGTAGTTCTACAGAGACTATACTCTGGTAGTTCTACATGACTATACTCCGGTAGTTCTACAGATACTATACTCCGGTAGTTCTACAGAGACTATACTCCGGTAGTTCTACAGATACTATACTCAGGTAGTTCTACAGAGACTATACTCTGGTAGTTCTACATAGACTATACTCCGGTAGTTCTACAGATACTATACTCAGGTAGTTCTACAGAGACTATACTCTGGTAGTTCTACATAGACTATACTCAGGTAGTTCTACAGAGACCATACTCCGGTAGTTCTACAGAGACTATACTCCGGTAGTTCTACAGAGACTATACTCGGTGGTTCAATATGGAACTTTTACCTCTGGGGTGCTCTCCAGAAATATTGTCCATAAATTACCTAATTGGACAAAAAGGGTACATCTCCCAATGTTATGACAAAAAGCATATTTTTGGATTGTGAATGCGAACACCTCTCTTCTAACATTACATCTCTCTATCTCTCCGTGCTTGGTGTGGACAATGGCACGTCATCGGGACGCAGCCCCCTGGACCCCATGGCCAGTCCAGGGTCGGGGGCTCATCCTGCAGGCCAACTTTGTCCACAGCCAGCGGCGAGTCCTTCCTCTACCGCTCTGACTCGGACTATGACCTGTCACCCAAGTCCATGTCCAGAAACTCCTCCATCGCCAGTGACATGTGAGCGCAAATCCTACACATATTTTGTACTTCTTCTCCCTTTCTAAACCATTGTTGGTTGTGACTTTCTCTCTTTCTCTAATAATACAAATTATAACCATTCAACTGATAAGCTTAGCTGGCTAATTTATTATGGCTGGCTAATGAGCTAACGGTTAACCATTGACATCCCTAATCTCGAACAATTGTTCTAAAGATGTTAAAACACTGATGTGTTTCCATCAGGAGAAGAAACATTTTGTTATGTTATGGTAAGTCAAAGAGAGGTCTTTAACAGTGATTGACATTAAATGATCGATATGAAATTGAACATTGAAAGCGAAGGTAGATTTGTTGCATGACTTGAATGTTATGTACCATTTTGTCTCCCAGAGAATTTGTTGAGATCAGGTCGGGTCGAAAGTATTTTTAGGATAGATAGGGCCCCTAGGAAAATATTCACTACTAAACTACCCTGAAGTAATGAGCAGGGCCCTGTTATTCAGCTGCCTCAATTGTAAATCACTCATCGGCCCGTCAATATGTACCCAGTACGTGACCTGTGGCTGAATTTTCCATACAAATGTAATAGCAACTCCTCCAAACTAATCCCTCCCAAGTTCAAATACTTGTAACAAGCTATTATTGAATCGATAAAAATAATGCTCCACCAAATAGGACTTTTGTGCCGTGTAATCTGGGCTAGCGACTTTCATCTCAAGTGGTAAATCTCACTAGACTCTTTTCCCAGGAAAAGAGTCTGTTCCCACTAGTCATCATGGTATTTAAACAGACAGACCAGGGCACCAGACCCTCTCTCTATCTTCTACACAGCATGACTTTGACCTTGTTGACCTCGGCACATAATCAGTTATTGCAATAAACGTCCCTGAATATGCCCTCTGGAGTCATAGGCTGTGTTTACACAGGTAGCACAATTCTGATCTTTGGCCCAATTACTGACAAAAGAGCTGATCTGCATCGTCAAAAAAACAATTAGTGGTAAATCAAATATCAGAATTGGTCTGACTGTGTAAACATAGCTATAATATACTTTTGACTCAGTCACTCCTCTTTAATCAGAGGATTTCTTCTGTGAAATTACATTTAGAAACTGTGGAGCCTCTAGAGCAGTGGGGTTAGCAACTCTGGTCCTGATGTGCCAGGGGACCTAAAGTTACGCTTTACTTTGCTTTAGACATGGAATACCAGGTTGGTGAAATGTATCCAATTAATCGAGCAATTAATCGATTTGCTCAGTTGGTGAGGTAATTAGTAGAGATAGCTGTGGTGCCTGGTCGGGAACTAAACACTGCAGTACCAGAGGCACTCAGAACCAGGGTTGCCTACCCCTGTCCTTCTGTCGCTCCACATACAATGGGATCCTCCAGTATTTCCCCTAGGATTTTTTTTCAGCAGTGGTGCCACCTCTGCTAAATGAATTTAGGGAAACACTGGATCCTCAATTTCATCTCTTCTTCCTCTCCTCTCTCTCTCTCTCTCTCTCTCTCCATCCATCTGCCCTATATTTAATGCCCTTTAAGTACATACCAGGATACTGTCCTCCATGTTGTCCTTCCATCAGGAGGATCAAAACAGGGGACTGAAGTCATGTTGTCCTCTCTCTGTTGAGAGACAGACAGTGGACTGAAGTCATCCTTGCTTGTGTCTAAATATATGTATCCTACATGTTTGTCTTAACCTTCCACAGTGCTGCTCTTAATGTTGCCTTCTGTTTCTCGTTCATTCCATATGAGGATGCACATTGGCTATTTATTTATGTCACTGCATCCTCTTTGAGAAAGGTAACAGAGTACAAACTAGGCCCCGTCTTCCTGACTCCTCTGTTGCACCAGAGGTCTAACTCCGCTGGTGTTATACTGACTTATTTAAGACCATCTGGACGGAAAGTCATTCAGTCTGACTATCCAACCTCCCAGCGAGTAAACTTTCAAAAGATGTTGAAATGACGCAAGACAGAGACCCTGAATGACACAACAAAACTGACTCGCTCAGTGTCCTCCATTTTGTGTTCTTATCGATAGAATAACCACCTGCAGAGGCCAGGCCTGACCTCGCGAGGTCTGAGCCCGTCATTAGTGGAAAGTAAGTGACGGCCCTGCGGACGAAGTCCAGTCGCTAACACTTGGTTTCACCCCTCCTTCATAAGGGCCAATGCACCGCCATGGTTATGACACAATCAGTACCATGTTAATTTTTTGACACC
Organism: Coregonus clupeaformis; assembly: GCF_020615455.1. Classification (NCBI taxonomy): domain Eukaryota; kingdom Metazoa; phylum Chordata; class Actinopteri; order Salmoniformes; family Salmonidae; genus Coregonus; species Coregonus clupeaformis. The sequence continues at coordinate 7,617 of NW_025538512.1, read as the reverse complement.
CTGACTATTGACAGTCGTAACACAAACTGTTGTTTAGGAAAGCTAGCTACCTAGCTAGCTAGTGCTATATCTTCGTAATCTAGCCCAATGTTACCCAGCCTGTTTGTCAAGGACCCCAGCTGTTGCACATTTTTGGTCTATTCGAGAACAAACATATCTGATTCAGTTGTGCTAGTGTTGTAGCTGAAAATATGTGTGAAATAGCTTGGGGTCCCCAAGAACCGGTTTGGGAAAAACAGAGCTAGCCAGCTAGCTATTTTGCTAGCTCTCCCAAGCAACGTTGTTTTGGTGTCAACGGCAAAAGCTCAGTTTTCATAAGATGACAGCTCTCGTGGCTCGTCTGCCACATCAAAGGCTTGTTTAATGACGGTATCATTATGTCATGTTATGTCATGTTATGACAGTGTTATGAAGGCCTTATGACAGAGGTGTCTGCTGAAGTGTTAGCCCCCACCACACTAACAGCACGAGCTGACCATGCTGTTACGGACCAAATGCTGTGCCTGTCTCTGCCTTGCTTCTCACACCTCGGCATCACTGACCAACTACGTTATACACACATGTATCCACACACATCCTCATCTTTAGATGCGCAGAATGGTAAAAATAAATAAATAAAAAAAAATAACCAGATTGAATGAGAATTCAGGAAATGTGTCTCCCTAAATTTGATTGACACTCACAGCCAGAGAGTAGGCTGACGGTTTAGAAAGTATAGACATGTTTTAGTATTCTGGGCATTAAAACCTCACCCCCCAAATCCTTCCTAGTGGTGAACTCTGGTAGATCTTTCCACCCCCTGTGGAAAATTTCCAGTGGAACATCCCAATGACATGGCATGAAGGGATGGATCAAAGTCTGGTCATATGGGTTTAGACTCAGATTAGGTCTCTGGGTCTCAGAACATTGTTCTCTCATCTAACATGTGTGATGCTTCATCTTTGTTCACGAAGACTGCATGGCATGTAAAGAAGCAGTGTTAGAAACTTCCCCCTTTACTCCAACCCCATCCTGATCATTTGTTTACCCCTTTCTCCATCTACTCATTTGAACAGAGTTGAAGTCATTGTAATAGTAGGCGTTCCGTAGCTCTGGTCAGTGCGCCTTTCTCAACTACTCAACTAAGTAGTTGAGAAAGGCGCCTAACCCCCTGGACCAGAGCTAGGCGTTTGATGCTTTCGTACACTGGACATTCATTCGTTCATTTATTCAGAATGCAAGATACCTACAGATGTTAAACTCAGTTTTATTTTGACAAACATCCACAGAATTGGAAAGTGTGTTCATCAGTCTGTCAGCAGATGGGGCTACATGTTACAGTAAATCTAAAGCCATTACATTATCAGAACCAAAACCACATTCAAACATATAGACAATTGGGATAAGCACAAATTAATGAATGACAATACAATCTGCAAGACAAACTGAAATTGAGAAGGTGACTGTGGCTTTTCTACAAAATGAGCAACGGTCTTCATTGGGGTTTTTATTTGGCTCGGAGGAGGCTCGTTTGCTCACTCACCTAACTTTCGACACCCCCTTTATGCATAATGCAAAGCCCCATGGGCGCTCTGTCATGAGCTTCCGCTATAATCCCACCCGATATGCAAAAAGGAAGGAGAAGTGCTATCAGGTGATGTCATTATAACATGTAACTGATATGTCTCCAGAGGCCTGAAGGAGTTGAGGATGGGTCGACCTTAAAGTGATTCGGCACTTTCAACCTAGCCCGTTGCCAGTGTATTGTTGCTTCATAGCCATTCGGGCCATTGTTGAAATGATGTAGCCTTGTCGATTGCTTTGAACAGTCTGACTACTACATCCAGGCTACTTTCAACTTCTTTTGCAATACTCCTCGGAAAATTCCTGTTTAAGGGGGGGAAAAATACTTCTATGCTCAATGAACACTTGATAGTGATATTTCATTTGCAGTACGGGAGTGAAGAGTGTCAGGGGAGCTAAGTTTAGCCTGCTTTATTTGCAGCACAAGTTCCATACTAGCCATGCCTGATAGTGGCACTACGCTTCCCATGATACGTCGACCTTTCTGTGTGTCAGTTGTGCACAGATAGGGCGCTCCCTTAACTGGCCATAACTCTGCACCTGCGTTCACCTACACTCAGACACACACACACAGCCCACTCGACAGACCGCAAAACCTCAGGAGCCGCTATGAGACCACGAGCGACAAAAACCATGCGTGAAATGGGGACGGTTCTTCACAGCGAGCCCAATGACTATCCCGAAGAGGGTATGTTTCCTTTGGGATAGACTCTGGGGCAGTGTTCTTCAATCCTGGTCCTTGGGCCCTCCGGGTTGTTCGGTTTCTGTTCTAGCACTGTTGAATCTAGAACAAAAAGGGCTAGAACAAAAGCCTGCAGACCCTGTCTGTGTAACGATCCCGGCAGTCTGAGTCGGGTCCTATCTGTGGACTAGTTTTTCTGCTCGTGATCTCCAGTTTCCCGAGTTCTGGAACGCTCCGGGGCTCTCTTGATTTCCACACCTGCATCCCATCAGCAATCGTGCACACCTGGTCCTGCATCATCACCCTTCTTAGGCTCTGGCCTAACATCCATTCCCCTGCCGGATGGGGGTAGCCATGAACATCACTCGTCCGGAACCTTCATCCAACCTCTGCCTGGTGGTCGGCTGCCGGGCCACGATTGGATCAAGCCACACTGCACCCCCAACAACTAATCAACGCCGCCCCGCTCTGTTCCCTGGATTATTCAGCATCACCCTTGAACTTGTAAATAAACACTCACCTTCGTTTCAACTTACCTTGTCCTGGTCTGCTTCTGGGTTCTGGCTTTGTAACTCGTGACAGAACGATCCGACCAGTAATGAACCCAGCGGACCTGGACTCTGTTAAGCCATGCCATTACCCATCAGGAGAAGATGTTGGGCCATCATAGCACGGAGCTACAGGAGAATCGACATTGGCAGTTCGAACCTTTCTACCGGTCTGACGGAGGTCCAGAACCAGCGAGTTTCCGGTGGAGGATCCACTACCGGTTTCACCCATCTCGCCTGCCGCGTCTGGAGCGGTGTCCTTCCGTGAGCCCAAGGTTCCGACGCCGGATAAATATGAGGGGAGCTGGGAAGATGCCGTTCTTTCCTTATGCAGTGTGGGTTAGTGTTCGATCTACAGCCCTACTCTTATGCCACAGACAAGGCTAGGATAGCCTTTGTGATTGAGTTGCTGCGTGGTCGGCGCTGAGTGGGCTTCAGCCGTTTGGGAACGACAAGACCCCTGCATGGCTTCATACCCGGGTTCACGGCCGAGCTGAGGGAAGCTTTTCGACCATTCCGTCCGAGGGAGGGACGCAAGCTAGCGCCTGTTTTCAGGCTTCACCAAGGACTCGCAGCGTGGCCGACTTCGTGATCGAGTTCGACGTTGGCTGTGAGAGTGGGTGGAATGAGAGTCTCTGCAAGCGGCCTTCTACCAGGGTCTGTCCGGAGCAGCTCAAGGATGAGTTGATCTCCTATCCGGAGCCTAGTGACCTGGACAGCTTGGTAGCCTTGTCTATACGGGTGGATAATCGAGTCCGAGACGAAGGAGGGAGAAGCAATGGGGTCCGGGTCCAATCGATCGGGCTTCTCAGGTTCCAGTCGGGTCGGGGATTGGACCAGAATACGTCGATCATCGTCCACCACACAGGATTAGTGGAGAGGTATCCTGTCTCCCGATTCGGAACCAATGCAAGTAGGGCGGCACGGGTTAGACCAAGGAGGAACGCCAACTCAGACGTAGGACTAACTGTTGCCTCTACTGTGGTGGTTCGGGACATTACCTCGCCACCTGTTCCCGGCGGTCGTCCAAACTACGCGGCTCGCTAAAGTTGGAGGACTTTTGCGAGCCAGTTTCGACCTCTCATTACCTCTGTCAGACCCCGGTTTCCCGGCTACCCTTGGAACAGGAATCAGAGCTAGCGATTAACGCTTTATCGATTCAGGTGCCGATGGAAAGCTTTCTTGATGCCGAAGTTGGTGGAACAGCTGGGGGGCTTTCCAAGGAGCAATTGCCGGAAGCCATTAAGCGACCACTCTGAACGGCCAGTAGGCTGGCACGTATCACGATGAGGACTGAACCGGTTAAGATGCTGTTGTCGGGGAATCATTCGGAGATGATTTCATTCTTCATTCTGCCGTCTTCCCATGTTCCTCTGGTCCTTGGATACCCCTAACTAAAGGGAACACAATCCCACTTTCGATTGGGTGACTGGCAAGGTAACGAGTTGGAGCCTTGATTGTCATGCTAACTGTCTCAAGACTGCCTGTCCCCATTCGGTTCCCAGTCAGGTGATTGAGGCTAAACCCCCAGATTTGTCCCTGGTTCCCGAGACATATCACGATTTGGGGGAAGTGTTCAGTAAGCAGAAGGCTCTGTCCTCCCTCCCCACCGACATATGATTGTGCCATCAACCTGTTCCCTGGAGCTGTCTACCCCAAGGGAAGGTTATACAGTATCTCCCGCCCTGAACGTGAGGCTTTGGAGACCTACATCAGGCGCGAGTCCCTAGCTGCTGGTCTCGTTCGTCCCTCGTCATCACCCCTGGGGTGTAGGATTCTTCTTTGTGGGTAAGAAGGATGGCTCTCTTCGACCGTGTATTGATTATCGGGGGTTGGGAATGACATCACGGTCAAGAACAAGTATCCCCTGCCCCTTGATGAGTTCTGCCTTCGACTCCTTACAGGGTGCTACGGTGTTCACCAAGCTAGACCTACGCAATGCGTATCACATGGTCCCGGATCAGAGAGGAGACGAAAGTGGTTGAGGGTTTCACTACACCGATGGGTCGCCGGTATCAGGTGATGCCCGTTTGGACTGACCAATGCTCCAGCGGTATTCCAGAGTATGGTGAACGACGTCCTGAGAGATATGATCGGTCTCTTTGTGTTTGTTTATCTGGATGACATTCCTGATCTTCTCGAAGGAACCTTCCGACCACGTCCAGCATGTCCGGCAGGTTCTGCAACGATTGTTGGAGAATCGCCTGTTCGTGAAGGCCGAGAAGTGCGAGTTTCACGCCCCACACACGACATCCTTTCTCGGGTACATCATCTCCAGGGAGAGATTAGGATGGACCAGGAGAAGGTTGAGCGGTTCTGGAATGGGCCCAGCCCGATACGAGATTGCAGCTCCAGAGATTTTTTGGGGTTTTGCAATTTCTACCGCAGATTCATCCGGGATTACAGCGTGTGGCACACTCCGTTAACTGCCTTGACTTCCAGTATCAGGAGCTTCAAGTGGAATCCGAGGCGGATCGAGCGTTTCTGGATTTGAAGAGGCGATTCACCAACGCACCGATTCTCTCTCAACCGGACACGGCCCGTCAGTTCGTCGTTGAAGTGGACGCAAGGTCTGATGTGAGTTGGCGCCATCCTGTCGCAGCGATGCTCCACGGACAGTAAACTCCATCCCTGCGCCTACTACTCTGTCGCCTTTCGCCTGCGTGAGAGAATTACGATGTGGGTAACCGGGAGCTTCCGCGGTGAAACTTGCCTTGGAGGAGTGGCGCCACTGGTTGAGGCCGGAGCAACCGTTTATTGTCTGGACTGACCACAAGAATCTTGCTTCACGTGCAATCGGCTAGACGTCTCAACTCCCGTCAGGCCAGGTGGGTTCGTTGTTTTGGACGATTCAATTTTTCCCTGACGTTCGACCTGGATCTAAGAACGGCAAAGCCGGAGCTCTTGTCTCCCGGATGTTCTCCAAGACGGAGGAGGTGGGGTCCAAGACCGAGACAATTCTCCCCCGGAACTGCGTCGTGGGAGCTGTTAGGTGGAAGATTGAGGAGGAGGTGATGGCGGCCCTGACGCGCCCGGTCCCGTAACGGTCCACCCGGGTCGGTTGTTTGTGCCTGAGTCGGTTCGTCCGGGCGGTCTCAAATGGTCCCACGCCAGCAAGATGACATGTGACCCTGGCGTGGCTCGGACGATGGCGCTTCTTCGCAGACGTTTTTGGTGGCCTGCCATGGCCGAGGATACTCGGGGTTATGTTGCTGCCTGTCCAGTGTGTGTGCGCAGAATAAGAGTACCAATCGCCCAGCTCTCGAACTACTTCACCCCCTTCCTATTCCCCGAAGCGACCATGTCGCATCTGGCCCTGGACTTTGTCACTGGGTTGCCCGCTTCTGAGGGGAACACGGTCGTTCTGACTATCGCGGACAGATTCAGCAAGTTCACCCCACTTTGTGCCAATTGCCAAGCTTCCCTCTCTCTGCCTCGGAGACGTCCGAGATCCTGGGTTAGGAGGTTTTCAGGGTCCACGGTTTGCCCAGTGATATCGTTTCCGACCGTGGCCCTCGTTTGGCCTCTGCTGTCTGGAGTCCTTCTGTTTGGCCATTGGAGCTACAGTCAGTCTCACATCTGGTTTTTCACCCCCAATCTAATGGTCAGGCGGAGAGAGCCAACCAGAAGATGGAATCCACGCTACGCTGCCTGGCCTCTTCCAACCCCACCTCCTGGGTCTCTCAGTTGCCTTGGGTTGAGTATGCCCTACTCTCCCACATCTGCCACTGGGATGTCTCCCTTCCAGTGCCTGTATGGCTACCAACCTCCCTTGTTCCCTTCTCAGGAGAAGGAGCTCTCAGTGCCTTCTGTTCAGGCCCATGTTCGTCGGTGCCACCGGACCTGGCATCGGGCCAGAAAGGCACTCCCTTAGAGTTTCGGACCGTTATCGGCTCCAGGCGAATCGTCGCGGGATCCCCGCTCCCACCTATACCATCGGAGATAGGGTCTGGTTGGTCACAGGGATCTTCCTTTACGGACTGAGTCTAGGAAGTTGTTGACCAAGTTCATTGTCCGTTTGTGGTGGAGAAGGTGATCAATCCGGTGGCAGTTCGAACTCAAACTCCCGAGACCGCTCAGAGTCCATCCCACCTTTCACTGTCTCCTGCCTCAAGCCTGTTTTCCTCAGTCCTCTGTTGCCTCCTCCGCCTCCTCCTCCTCCTCCTCGGATGATCGGAGGTGGTCCTGCCTACACGGTGCGACGATCATGGATTCCAGACGGCGGGGCCTGGTTTCCAGTATCTCGTGGACTGGGAGGGGTATGGTCCTGAAGAGAGGAGTTGATTCGCGGCGACAGATCCTAGATGCTGACCTCATCCGTGACTTCTACCGCCTCCATCCTGGCGCTCCGGGGAGTCCGCCCGGTGGCGTTCGTCGGCGGAGGGGGCACTGCTAACGATCCCGGCAGTCTGAGTCGGGGTCCTGTCTGTGGACTAGTTTTTCTGCTCGTGATCTCCAGTTTCCCGAGGGTTCTGGAACGCTCGGGGAGCTCTCTTGTTTCCGCACCTGCATCCCATCAGCAATCTGCACACCTGGTCCTGATCATCACCCTTCTTAGACTCTGGCCTAACATCCATTCCCTGCCGGATGCGTTAGCCATGAACATCACTCTGGGTCCGAACCTTCATCCAACCTCTGCCTGGTGGTGGCGGCTGCCGAGCCATGATTGGATCAACCACTGCACCCCAACAACTAATCAGCGCCGCCCGCTCTGTTCCTGGATTATTCAGCATCACCCTTGAACTTGTAAATAAACACTCACCTTCGTTTCAACTTACCCTTGTCCTAGTCTGCTTCTGGGTTCTGGCTTTGTAACTCGTGACA
>NW_025538511.1:0-18862 GCF_020615455.1 Coregonus clupeaformis | reverse complement strand
TATTGTCCCATCTCCAGGCTTCCATGTCTAGCTAAAATTCTCAAACCATTGGTAAATAAGCAACTTGCACTCTTTTTTTCTGGAGCATGGTATTTTGAATATATATCAATTTGCGTTTAGGGCCAGGGCATAGCAACTATCGCAGTAACCACATTAGTTGTTAATGATATTGTCAATGCATAGGACGCTAAAATGAATTGTGCTGCCTTGTTTGTGGACATGTCAAAAGCATTTGATACTGTTGATCATGCTATTTTATTGAATGTTGTCCCCGATTGGCCTGGGCTCTGATGTCTGCTCTTGGTTTCATGATTAATTTAGTGACAGAACCCAGCTGTGATTGATGTGGTTAAGTCCGAATTTATTGATTTGACATTAAAGGTTTTTTCGAGGGGGCAAACTTAGGACCTGTCTTTTCACTATCTATATAAATGCTATTGGTCAATCTGGTAAAAATTGTAAATTTCATCTACAGTAGGTATGTGGGATATACTATTATGTATGCAATTGCCCCCTACTGCTGACCTGGCTACAAGAGGCTACAGTCGATTTTAACTGCCAGGAACCCACTGATTTAAAACTCGTGGCTTAATATGGGTAAAACTAAATACATGTTGTTTTTAAGTTCTCGTAAGATTTTCTCAGATGGATTAGACATCTTCACTCATCAGATGGTTCTATCACCGAACAAGTCCCTGCATACAAATAATCCTTGGTATTTGGGATTGACAATGTTTTAATGTTTGGAAAAACATACGAATGAGCTTGATAGGAAGCTAAGATTTTTGTTTACAAAGCCCTGCTCCACAAGCTTTTCCCGAGTACCTAACTTCCTGAGTTGGAGATTTAAAATGACAAGTTATTAAAGCTATTCAAGGGTTGGTTAACTCTGGAGACTACTTGGGTGTTCTGCAGAGTTAGGTAAATCAGCCTTGAGTTTTCTCAGAGGACGCTTTCAACTGGATGCTTTGGGTGTCCCTGGGGTAGTTCAGACAGATAACGAAGAAGGTGTTTGTTTTAGCTGAATGTTATTTTGTATCAAAATGATGCTTTTTTGTGTGTGTGTGTGTTGTAATAAACACTAGTAGAAAACAATAAGAACACCTTCCTAATATTGCAAAGTTTCACCTCTCTCACACACACACAAAGAAGAAGCTATTTTGGTTTGTGCTGAATTTTGCGGTTTACGTCTGTAACTCCCGAAGGTTAGGAGAGAGAGTTGAATATGTGGGCCATCTCTGTCTGGAGTGGCTGTGCTGACCGACCGACGAGCTAACAAGTAACTTTCTCTAATCACAGCGCAACAGAAAAGGCTGCACATTGCTGGAGGGGTGGTGACACACTTACATACAGACGAGCCAACAGGCCAAGACTAAGGCCACGCCTGAAATGGCACTGACCGAACTCACTACATAGGGATCGAACGAACCCATACCACTGATGCTTGTAGGGGTTACACATGGATTTGAAATAAGGCACCTGGAGGCTGAGTAAAGCTGGTCCTGCCTTCTTTAGCGTACATCTTGGTCACTTTACCTAAGCTACAGTAAACTACTACTCAACAAACAGCTCAAACCAAATCTCAATATGTAAATTGAATTGTAAGAAACGTGAAGGCTATAGGGGATTCCTAAGATGTTCCCTGGTGAACTCTCCGCTTGAACTTTGACTTGGATGCAGCGAGGGATAACGGGGTGGCAGACTCTAAAGAGTTGAAACACTAGGGCCAAAAACATTCCCATTTCACTCTAATAAGGACTACAAAAATGGTCCCTTGTATGTGCTGCCTCCCCTTCATCCTCTTCTGCTTCACCCTGGCAACTCCTTTTTTTTATGTTCCTAAAAAAAGATATGATCTGCTCCGATCAATGGCGTGATGAGAACAGGGCTATTGGGCTGGAAGGTGCGAGTAGAGCCAGACATAATAATCTTGTTTGTCACTCCAATATCAATGGCGAGCTGAGAGAGTTTAGTTTCACGGAAAGGTGAAACAAAGTATTGGGTGAACATGGGCACTCCGATCTAGAGTAGATTGATCTAGCCTGGTCCCAGATCTGTACAGTACAAGTGCCTCAGCCAACTCCTCCTGACTATCATGTTGTTATGCCATATTAAAGAGATTCTCTGGTACTTTTGTATACTTTTTAACCAGTAGTTCTGAAAATAGAGCTCACGAGCCAAAAGCGGTCCCCAAAATTACGTACTAAGTAAAATACAGTGCCCTCTTTAATTATTGGCACCCTATGTAAATATGAACAAAATGGCTGTGATCTTACACTCAAAATATCATATGAATCTAACCTTTAATTGAGTTAAAATGTTAAAATAAAATAAAATCGTCACAAAGAAATACAGTGGGGAGAACAAGTATTTGATACACTGTCGATTTTGCAAGGGTTTTCCTACTTACCAAGCATGTAGAGGTCTATAATTTTTATCATAGGTACACTTCAACTGTGAGAGACGGAATCTAAAACAAAATCCAGAAAATCACATTGTATGATTTTTAAGTAATTAATTTGCATTTTATTGCATGACATAAGTATTTGATCACCTACCAACCAGTAAGAATTCCGGCTCTCACAGACCTGTTAGTTTTTCTTTAAGAAGCCCTCCTGTTCTCCACTCATTACCTGTATTAACTGCACCTGTGGGGCATCAATGATCATGAGGAAGGTGAGGGATCAGCCCAGAACTACACGGCAGGACCTGGTCAATGACCTGAAGAGAGCTGGGACCACAGTCTCAAAGAAAACAATTAGTAACACACTACGCCTTAATGGATTAAAATCCTGCAGCGCACGCAAGGTCCCCCTGCTCAAGCCAGCGCATGTCCAGGCCCGTCTGAAGTTTGCCAATGACCATCTGGATGATCCAGAGGAGGGAATGGGAGAAGGTCATGTGGTCTGGATGAGACAAAAATAGAGCTTTTGGTCTAAACCCCACTGACGTGTTTGGAGGAAGAAGAAGGATGAGTACAACCCCAAGAACACCATCCCAACCGTGAAGCATGGAGGTGGAAACATCATTCTTTTGGGGATGCTTTTCTGCAAAGGGGACAGGACGACTGCACCGTATTGAGGGGGAGGATGGATGGGGCCATGTATCGCGAGATCTTGGCCAACAACCTCCTTCCCTCAGTAAGAGCATTGAAGATGGGTCGTGGCTGGGTCTTCCAGCATGACAACGACCCGAAACACACAGCCAGGGCAACTAAGGAGTGGCTCCGTAAGAAGCATCTCAAGGTCCTGGAGTGGCCTAGCCAGTCTCCAGACCTGAACCCAATAAAAATCTTTGGAGGGAGCTGAAAGTCCGTGGCCCAGCGACAGCCCCCGAAACCTAGAGGATCTGGAGTAGGTCTGTATCGGGAGGAGTGGGCCAAAATCCCTGCTGCAGTGTGTGCAAACCTGGTCAAGACCTACAGGAAACGATGATCTCTGTAATTGCAAACAAAGGTTTCTGTACCAAATATTAAGTTCTGCTTTTCTGATGTATCAAATACTTATGTCATGCAATAAAAATGCAAATTAATTACTTAAAAATCATACAATGTGATTTTCTGGAAATACAATTTAGATTAGAAGATGGCTGCCGTTTTACAGCCCTCTAACCAATTGTACTATTATGTGTGTTTTTTTCATCTATATTTTCCGTAGCTGTCTATCTACCACCACAAACCGATGCTGGAACTAAGATTGCACTCAATGAGCTGTATAAGGCCATAAGTAAACAGGAAAATGCTCATCCAGAGGCAGCGCTCCTAGTGGCTGGGGACTTTAATGCAGGGAAACTTAAATCCGATTCTACCTAATTTCTACCAGCATCTTAAATGTACAACCAGAGGAAAAAAAAACTCTAGACCACCACATACAGAGACACATACAAAGCTCTCCCTCGCCCTCCATTTGGCAAATCTGACCATAACTCTATCCTCCTGATTCCTACTCATAAGCAAAAACTAAAGCAGGAAGCAATAAACTTGGTCAATAAAAAAAGTGGTCAGATGATACAGATGCTAAGCTACAGGACTGTTTTGCTAGCACAGACTGGAATATGTTTGGGATTCTTCAGATAGCATTGAGGAGTACACAACATCAGTCACTGGCTTCATCAATAAGTGCATCGATGACGCCGTCCCCCACAGTGACCGTGACGTACATACCCCACCCAGAAGCCATGGATTACAGGCAACATCCGCACTGAGCTAAAGGGTAGAGCCGCCGCTTTCAAGGAGTGGGACTCTAACCCGGAAGCTTATAAGAAATCCCGCTATGCCCTCCAACGAACCATCAAACATGCAAAGAGTCAATACAGGGCTAAGATTGAATCGTACTACACCAGCTCTGACGCTTGTCGGATGTGGCAGGGCTTGAAAACTATTACAGACTACAAAGGGAAGCACAGCCGCGAACTGCCCAGTGACACAAGCCTACCAGACGAGCTAAATCACTTTACGCTCGCTCGAGGCAAGCAACACTGAAGCATCCATGAGAGCATCAGCTGGTTCCGGATGACTATGTGATCACGCTCTCCGTAGCTGATGTGAGTAAGACTTTTAAGCAGGTGAACTTTCACAATAATTACCAGGACATGTACTCCGAGCATGTGCTGACCAACTGCAAGTGTCTTCACTGACATTTTCAACATGTCCCTGACTGAGTCCCTGTGCCCAAGGACACCAAGATAACCTGCCATAAATGACTACCGTCACGTAGCACTCACGCCTGTAGCCATGAAGTGCTTTGAAAGGCTGGTCATGGCTCACATCAACACCATTATCCCAGAAACCCTAGACCCACTCCAATTTGCATACCGCTCGAACAGATCCACAGATGATGCAATCTCTATTGCACTCCACACTGCCCTTTCCCACCTGCACAAGAGGAACACCTATGTGAGAATGCTATTCATTGACTACAGCTCAGCGTTCAACACCATAGTGCCCTCAAAGCTCATCACTAAGCTAAGGATCCTGGGACTAAACACCTCCCTCTGCAACTGGATTCTGGACTTCCGATGGGCGCCCCAGGTGGTAAGGGTAGGTAACAACACGTCTCGCACACTGACACGGGGGCCCACCAGGGTGCGTGGCTCAGTCCCCTCCCTGTACTCCCTGTTCACCCATGACTGCATGGCCAGCACGACTCCAACACAATCATTAAGTTTGCCGACGACACAACAGTGGTAGGCCTGATCACCGACAACGATGAGACAGCCTGTAGGGAGGAGTGCTGAAGTGCGTAGCGCGTCATCTGTCCTTGGTTGCAGCACTCACTACCCAGTTCCAAACTGCCTCTGGAAGCAACGTCAGCACAATAAATGTTTGTCGGGAGCTTCATGAAATGGGTTTCCATGGCCAAGCAGCTGCTTACAAGTCTAAGATCACCATGCTCAATGCCAAGCGTTGGCTGCAGAGGGTGCACCCCCCTATCCACATCGACGACACCACAGTGGAGAAGGTGGAAAGCTTCAAGTTCCTTGGCGTACACATCACCGACAAATTGAAATGGTCCACCCACGCAGACAGTGTGGTGAAGATGGTGCAACAGAGCCTCTTCAACCTCAGGAGGCTTGGCACCTAAAACCCTCACAAAATTTTACAGATGTACAATTGAGAGCATCCTGTCGGGCTGTATCACCACCTGGTACGGCAACTGCACCACCTGCAACCGCAGCGCTCTCCAGAGGGTGGTGCGGTCTGCCGAACGCATTATCGGGGGCAAACTACCCGCCCTCCAAGACACATACAGCACACGATGTCACAGGAAGGCCAAAAAGATCATCAAGGACATCAACCACTCGAGCCACTGCCTGTTCACCCCGCTATCATCCAGAAGGCAAGGTCAGTACAGGTACATCAAAGCTGGGACCGAGAACAGCTTCTATCTCAAGGCCATCAAACTGTTAAATAGCCATCCATAGCACATTAGAGGCTGCTGCTGCCTTTTGAAATCACTGGCCACTTTAAGAAATGTAACACTGGTCACTTTAATAATGTTTACAGTCACTTTAATACTGTTTACATATCTTGCACTACTCATCTCATATGTATATACTGCATTCTATTCTATAATATTCTACTGTATCTTAGTCCATGCCGCTCTGTCATTGCTTGTCCATATACAGTATGTATATTTTCTTAAATTCCATTCCTTACTAGTTTTGTGTGTAAGCGACAAAGCTTTAACTTCCTGACTGATGTCTTGAGATGTTGCTTCAATATATCCACATACTTTTCCTTCCTCATGATGCCATCTATTTTGTGAAGTGCACCAGTCCCTCCTGCAGCAAAGCACCCCACAGCATGATGCTGCCACCCCGTGCTTCACGGGTTGGGATGGTGTTCTTCCGCTTGCAAGCGCCCCCTTTTCCTCCAAACATAACGATGGTCATTATGGCCAAACAGTTCTATTTTTGTTTCATCAGACCAGAGGACATTTCTCCAAAAAAGTACGATCTTTGTCCCCATGTGTAGTTGCAAACTGTAGTCTGGCTTTTTTAAGGCGGTTTTGGAGCAGTGGCTTCTTCCTTGCTGAGCGGCCTTTCAGGTTATGTCGATGTAGGACTCGTTTTACTGTGGATATAACTTTTGTACCTGTTTCCTCCAGCATCTTCACAAGGTCCTTTGCTGTTGTTCTGGGATTGATTTGCACTTTTTGCACTAAAGTACGTTCATCTCTAGGAGACAGAACGCATCTCAATCCTGAGCGGTGTGACGGCTGAGTGGTCTCATAGTTTTATACTTGCGTACTATTGTTTGTACAGATGAACGTGGTAACTTCAGGTGTTTGGAAATTGCTTCCAAGGATGAACCAGACTTGTGGAGGTCTACAATTTTTTTTCTGAGGTCTTGGCTGATTTCTTTTGATTTTCAAGCAATTCCATGATATCAAGCAAAGAGGCACTGAGTTTGAAGGTAGGCCTTGATATACATCCACAGGTACACCTCCAATTGACTCAAATTATGTCAATTAGCCTATCAGTAGCTTCTAAAGCCTTGACATCATTTTCTGGAATTTTCCAAGCTGTTTAAAGGCACAGTCAATTTTGTGTATGTAAACCTCTGACCCACTGGAATTGTGATACCGTGAATTATACATGAAATAATCTGTCTGTAAACAATTGTTGGAAAAATTATTTGTGTCATGCACAAAGTAGATGTCCTAACCGACTTGCCAAAACTACAGTTTGTTAACAAGAAATTTGTGGAGTGGTTGAAAAACAAGTTTTAAGGTGGGTAGGTCTCATTGCCTAACAATAGCGAAGCAGGCATTGTGACGTAGAACAATAGGCTGGGAAAAGAACATTCGGAAGGCGAGTTGGTGCCACGGTGCTCAATAGAACCAATAGGAGCTGGCAGGGTGAAAAATGCCCTAAAATAAGGCCTGTTTTTCGTGACAACTTTAAAACTACGGAAAGCAGCTGGGAAATATGGTAATATTATGAAAAAAGCATTCTTAAACATGTTATGTGTCCAGCTAATCATCATGTCAATGTATTATCACCACTGGACATGTAGCCTGTTTTAGATATTTCTCATCAAATGCGGATAGAGATTGCATCATCTATATTACGTAAGTGTTATGGCTTGGATAGGTTTTAGCCTGGTCGAGGCAGAGGATAATGAGAACAGGGTGGTGGACAAAGTCATGTAAGCAACAAAGTGAGGTAGTTTGTGCGGGCGATCAGATTGAATGGTGCGTGCGTGTAATCAGCTATATTGCATGCAGAGACCATGGCATGAGTGAAGCGAGGTTGGGTTATCGTAAACTAGGGAGCTAGACAGGATTATCTAGGTGTATGCTTTGACGCCATCTACGGGCTGAATGTTACATGGGTGGACCAGTTATCGCTCTCCTTCCAAAACATGGTTACATTTTTATAAACTTCAAGTATTACTAATTATACAGTATATTCCTAGGAAAAGTCGATGTAATGTAACAACTCAAATCGTGCTCTTTAGTGTACAGTAGTCTACAGATTAGGCTAAAGGTTGTTGGCTAGGGAAAATACGATTTTATTGAAATAATCAAATCATATTTTCCCTAGCCTACAACCATAATGATAAAACATAATTGCTAGAATGCATTACAAATCAAGGAATAACAAAAGTTGATTACATACTTTTCTTTTTCTGTTTTATTTCAGAAATAGAGCCCAGGAGTCAAACAAAGGTATTTTTTATATTTTTTTACATTTCTCCAATCCCGCCTCACCCACTACGCATCAAACACATCAAGTCATACATTTCAATACATTTTACAATTGTTGATTACAGTGCCTTGCAAAAGTATTCATCCCCCTTTGCGTTTTTCCTATTTTGTTACATTACAACCTGTAATTTAAATTGATTTTTATTTGGATTTCATGTAATGGACATAAACAAAATAGTCCAAATTGGTGACGTGAAATTAAAAGAATAACTTGAAATAAATAACAGAAAAGTGGTGCGTGCATATGTATTCATCCCCTTTACTATGAATCCCCTAAATAAGATCTGGTGCAACCAATTACCTTCAGAAGTCACATAATTAGTTAAATAAAGTCCACCTGTGTGCAATCTAAGTGTCACATGATCTGTCACATAATCTCAGTATATATACACTTGTTCTGAAAGGCCCCAGAGTCTGCAACACCACTGAGCAAGCGGCACCACCAAGCAAGCGGCACCATGAAGACGAAGGAGCTCTCCAAACAGGTCAGGGACAAAGTTGTGGAGAAGTACAGATCAGGGTTGGGTTATAAAAAAATATCAAAAACTTTGAACATCCCACGGAACACCATTAAATCAAAAAAAAATTAATGGAAAGAATATGGCACCACAACAAACCTGCCAAGAGAGGGCTGCCCACCAAAACTCACGGACCAGGCAAGGAGAGCATTAATCAGAGAGGCAACAAAGAGACCAAAGACAGTGGCCAGAAAAAAGCCATTGCTTAAAGAAAAAAATAAGCAAATACGTTTGGTGTTCGCCAAAAATCATGTGGGGGACTCCCCAAACATATGGAAGAACGTACTCTGGTCAGATGAGACTAAAATTGAGCTTTTTGGCCATCGAGGAAAACGCTATGTCTGGTGCAAATCCAACACCTCTCATCACCCCGAGAACACCATCCCCACAGTGAAGCATGGTGGTGGCAGCATCATGCTGTGGGGATGTTTTTCATCGGAAGGTACTGGGAAACCGGTCAGAATTGAAGGAATGATGGATGGCGCTAAATACAGGGACATTCTTGAAGGAAACCTGTTTCAGTCTCAAATCTCTTCCAGATATTTACTTACATATCATATTCATATCATATATCATATATTACTTACATATTCACAGGTTTGAAATGATACACCTTAAAGGGCACATAAATTACATTTTCTGAAGTTTCTATTGCCAGAGTTTTGGTTGCACACATGTAAATTATCCTGATAACAAATGTACTGAAACACGCAATGTAAACCTGGTACAGAAATTGTTTGAAATGTCTTTAACTAGTGTCTGACGGTCCAAGGTAAACACTAATGATTAGGAAAAAGTTTATAATTTAGCAATAGTCCTATGTGTGATTCGGACCATGACAAGGACAGAGTATTGATTTTGCTGCTCATCCTCATGTTGAAGTTTTGCTGC
Source organism: Coregonus clupeaformis (assembly GCF_020615455.1). Taxonomy (NCBI): domain Eukaryota; kingdom Metazoa; phylum Chordata; class Actinopteri; order Salmoniformes; family Salmonidae; genus Coregonus; species Coregonus clupeaformis. The sequence goes on along the minus strand of NW_025538511.1, from coordinate 9,240 downwards.
AACATGTCTTAACACTGGTAACAAACTCAAGGCCAAATGTAATGTTAAATGTTGCCATAACAAGGGCCAGAATACAGGATGTGAAGGATTAGCTGAGCTACCTTTTACTGCTGAGGACAGTGATTTTTGACCTATTGCATACATAGAAATGTGCCTGTTGTAGACAGAGGTTTGCTTACAAGGTCGGCTCAGTAGGAGTGGAATATTGGCTGAACGCCCAGACTGTGATTGCCCGGTGTTCTCTCCTAAGCAGCCGCACTCTGGGAGCAAACGCTTTACTGAGAGAGAATCCACTTGGCTATCTTTGTTATACCTAATCATCAGCAGACACTGGCAAGTTAGAACTGTATATGGTATGTGTAGACTGTAAAAGGTTTGTAAACTCAGTTTCCTAACGGATTAAGTTTACATGGAAATAGAGTACTCGACAGTGGGGGTCTTTAGTTAATTCATTTTAATTGGTTTTCATTGTAACCATTGCCATGTAAGATACCATGTTACTATTCTGATGTCTCCGGAAGGAACAAAGTCCCTTGAGAGGGGAAATGTGGTGGAGAAATCAGAATTAGCTGTAGAATATGCTTATATGATTGAACTGTTATTAGAATGTCTCATTTCAGACTCTGGTGTTTTTTTTTAAATTATTTTATTTTTTGTCATTTAGCAGACGCTCTTATCCAGAGCGACTTACAGTTAGTGATTGCATACATTTTCATGTGTTGGCAGCTGCACTTCCTCCCTCTTATGGGCCTCAGTCATCTGGGGCCAAGAGAGGGAAGAAGTCAGGCTTGTCTATCACATATCCCTGTTGCTATGCAGAATATCAGAAAGCGAATAGGGCAAAGGAGGTCAGAAGGAAACATTGTTTCCATATGTGAATATGTGTCTTTACCTATTGCAAACCATGTGAAGGGATGGCCTGATTAATGGGAACCAATCACTTGTCTCCACAATGTCTGTGTGTCAGTCACCCACTCCTCTGGCCTTGGGAGATTGTTCTCTCCCCTGGTTCCCTTTCTAGCAAGGTGGAAACTAAGTAACAAATGTCCTTCTAAATTCTTAGTACTGAACAAAACAATGAGTTCTTTGTATTTGGGGCTAAGGTCTGGTACAGGATGTGTGGGGTTAGTGTCTGGAACCATTGTATGTTAATTTTGAGGTTGGTTATCCTGACCTATCCTGGGATAGTATATAACCCAGAGGCTCACTCCACTCAGTGAGCTCTCACTCTATTCACTTTGGCGTGGGTATTGTGACCAGCTCCCTTATCGATTCGTTTTTTAATATTCTGATTGGTGATTGACCTTGTCTCTCGTCATTATTGATTAGAAATTCCACTACAAAATCAAAACTATGAAATAACACATATGGAATCATGTAGTAACCAAAAAAGTGTTAAACAAATCAAAATATATTTTATATTTGAGATTCTTCAAATAGCCACCCTTTGCCTTGATGACAGCTTTGCACACTCTGGGAATTCTCTCAACCAGCTACACCTGGAATGATTTTCCAACAGTCTTGAAGGAGTTCCCACATATGCTGAGCACTTGTTGGCTGCTTTTCCTTCACTCTGCGGAAAAACTCATTCTGATTGGCTGGTCCTGGCTCCCCAATGGGTGGACCTGGCTCCCACATGGGTGGGCCTATGCCCTCCAGGCCCACCCATGGCTGCGCCCCTGCCCAGTCATGTGAAATCTATAGATTAGGGCCTAATTTATTTATTTCAATTGACCGATTTCCTTCTATGAACTGTAACTCAGTACAATCTTTGAGATTGTTGCATTTCGCATTTATATTTCTGTTCAGTATATTTAAGTCGTTCACTCAAAATAACATCTTTTGACTCATTTTGTTCATTTGATTCCGTAATGCCCAGAGCGCGCAGGACCCCCATCGGCGAACAATGATATAAAAACTTGAAACTCATTCTACACGCCTCTAGTTCACCATAGAAGGCTTATTAGAGCTGTCATTTGTGAGACTTCAAACAACATATATTTGTGATTGCTAGGCATACAAATAAGATTATTTATTGATACCTTTGAAACAAGGTCTAGTAGCGGCCGCAACAGGACTACAGTGCCTTCGGAAACTATTCAGACCCCTTGACTTTTTCCAAATGTTGTTACGTTACATCCTTATTCTAAAATTAACTAAATTGTTTTTTTCCCTCATCAATCTACAACCAATACCCCATAATGACAAAATGTACATAAGTATTCAAACCCTTCACTCAGTACTTTGTTGAAACATCTTTGGCAGCGATTACAGCCTCAAGTCTTCTTGGGTATGACGCTACAAGCTTGGCACATCTGTATTTGTGGAGTTTCTCCCATTCTTCTCTACAGATCCTCTCAAGCTCTGTCAGGTTGGATGGGGAGCGTTGCTGCACAGCTATTTTCAGGTCTCTCCAGAGATGTTCGATCGGGTTGGGCCACTCAAGGACATTCAGAGACTTGGCTGTTTGCTTAGGGTCGTTGTCCTGTTGGAAGGTGAACATTCGCCTCAGTATGAGGTCCTGAGCGCTCTGGAGCAGGTTTTCATCAAGGATCTCTCTATACTTTGCTCCGTTCATCTTTGCCTCGATCCTGACTAGTCTCCCAGTCCCTGCCGCTGAAAAACATCCCCACAGCATGATGATGCCACCGCCATGCTTCACCGTAGGGATGTTGCCAGGTTTCCTCCAGAAGTGACACTTGGCATTCAGGCCAAAGTGTTCAATCTTGCTTTCATCAGACCAGAGAATCTTGTTTCTCATTGTCTGAGAGTCTTTAGGTGCCTTTTGGCAAACTCTAAGAAGGCTGTCATGTGCCTTTTACAGAGGAGAGGCTTCTGTCTGGCCACTCTACCATAAAGGCCTGATTGGTGGAGTGCTGCAGAGATGGTTGTCCTTCTGGAAGGTTCTCCCATCTCCATAGAGCTCTGTCAGAGTGACCATCGGGTTCTTGGTCACCTGACCAAGGCCCTTCTCCCCCGATTGCTCAGTTTGGCCGGGCAGCCAGCTCTAGGAAGAGTCTTGGTGGTTCCAAACTTCTTCCATTTAAGAATGATGATGGCCACTGTGTTCTTGGGGACCTTCAATGCTGCAGAAATGTTTTGGTACCCTTTCCCAGATATGTGCCTCGACACAATCCTGTCTCAGAGCTCTACGGACAATTCCTTCGATCTCATGGCTTGTTTTTTATTTTTTGCTCTGACATGCACTGTCAACTGTGGGACCTTATATAGACATGTGTGTGCCTTTCAAAATCATGTCCAATCAATTGAATTTACCACAGGTGGACTCCAATCAAGTTGTAGAAACATCTCAAGGATGATCAATGGAAACAGGATGAACCTGAGCTCAATTTCGAGTCTCATAACAAAGGGTTTGAATACTTATGTAAATAAGGTATTCGTGTTTTCTAAAAAAAAATCTAAAAACTTGTTTTTCACTTTGTCATTATGTGGTATTGTGTGTAGATTGCTGAAGATTTTTATTTATTTAATCTATTTTAGAATAATGCTGTAACGTAACAAAATGTGGAAAAAGTCAAGGGGTCTGAATACTTTCCGATGGCACTGTAGATTGTGTAAAGATAGCGCTGCAGTCGATAGTAGCCGTTTTACGGACTCCTGACCAATTCTGCTATTTTGTATTTTTATGCTGCTCTTAAATTTTTTGGCACATAATGTCTCCACCATTGATTCCTATGACCGAAAACAGCTTCCGGACATCAGAACAGCGATCACTAACCTCAATTTCGATGAAAATGTCTACTTCAACGAGCCGTCAGCTCTGGATGTTCTGTTTACTCTGGACCCTGCCCTAATCCCCAAAACTAGAAAGAGGAAGCATCTGCGAAAGAGGCAGGCAAGGCGGCATCCTGACGAGACTACCTTGGCAAGCAAATAGACCACCATTGCCCTTTGTCCTTTTGGCGAACGTGCAGTCACTGGAGAACAAACTGAATGAGCTCCATTCGAGACTATACTATCAACTGGACCTGAAAATCTGTAATACAGTGAGGGAAAAAAGTATTTGATCCCCTGCTGATTTTGTACGTTTGCCCACTGACAAAGAAATGATCAGTCTATAATTTTAATGGTAGGTTAATTTGAACAGTGAGAGACAGAATAACAACAAAAAATCCAGAAAAACGCATGTCAAAAATGTTATAAATTGATTTGCATTTTAATGAGGGAAATAAGTATTTGACCCCCTCTCAATCAGAAAGATTTCTGGCTCCCAGGTGTCTTTTATACAGGGAACGAGCTGAGATTAGGAGCACACTCTGAAAGGGAGTGCTCCTAATCTCAGCTTGTTACCTGTATAAAAGACACCTGTCCACAGAAGCAATCAATCAATCAGATTCCAAAAAGGTGACGTTTTTGCTGTGAGCCAATGGAGTAACCTAGGTAACCACAGGTTGTTTTCCCCAACGGCTGGCAGGGCCGCAGTGTTCTATCTAATACCGACTTTTACATTTACATTTATGTCATTTAGCAGACGCTCTTATCCAGACTTGGACTATAGCCCTTCTATTTCCTTACTGCTATAACTGCTAACATATGTTGCGATACTGCTATTAGCCTGCCATTGCACTGTGTACTACTGCTGTGTACTACTGCTAGGATAGCACAATTAGCTATTACATAGTCATTAGCCTGTAATGCCATTACATGCTCCTCTTTCGAGACAACCTCCAGTTGGTGTCGCTCTTTTTCAAATTAGGAGATGGAGGAAGAAGAAGGTTACCTGAGTGTTTTGCGTACCATATCCTCATCGGTGATGCCATAGTAGGTCAGGGTCTCACTCCAGACAGGGTTGAGGGTGTTGCGCAGGGTCTTGGTGCGAAGTTTATTGGCCTGACAGAGAGAGCGAGAGAGCAAGAAAGCAAGAAAGAAAGAGATTGAGAGAGATTGAAATAAAGATTGGGATTAGGTATTGACCTTTGCCCTCCATTCCATCATAGGCTGACCATGACACATAGGGCGCAACAGAAGTCATTAGCAGTTTACAGACCTCGGGTCTTCCGTGCAGAGCTCCTGGCTCTAACACATAATATAGGACCACAGAGACAAGGGTTCAATCCCCTCGTCCCACCCTTCCTACTATGTCTGCTCCTGAACCATCTCCCCATCAGTCTCTAACCTGTAATTCAGATGTAATCTGGAGATTGAAATTATTCTCGTCTCATCTCATCTATATCAGTCTCTTTTCAGTTTAACCCAGAGGAGTGAACAACGTCCCTCTGCATGTTGTTGATGAAATCACCCTAGAATAGATTACACGTTCTTGATTCTCGGGTGATTTCGTCAACACCAGAATCCAACAGTAGCGACACAGAAGGAGAAAGCTGTGCGTTTCTCAGACCTAGAATGCAAATGCCAGATTGCAATTAAATGAAACAATAGGCATATCAACGCATGCCGGGAGCATAATACAGTGCCTTCAGAAAGTAGTTGCATGGACTCATTCTGTGTTCAATAATAGTGGTTAATATGATTTTTGAATTACTATCCCATCTCTGTAGCCCACAAATACAATTATCTGTAAGGTCCCTCAATCAAGTAGTGAATTTCAAGCACAGATTCAACCATAAAAACAGTTACAGAGTTTAATGGTTGTGATATGAGAAAACTGAGGATGGATCAACAACATTGTAGTTCCTCCACAATACTAACCTAAATGACAGTGAAAAGAAGGAAGCCTGTACAGAAAAAAATGATTTCAAATCATCCATCCTGTTTGCAACAAGGCACTTAAGTAATCCTGCAAAGACATTGGCAAAGAAAATACACTTTTCTTCTGTATACAAAGTGTTATGTTTGGGGCAAATACTACACAACACATCACTGAGTATCACTCTTCAGATTTTCAAGCATGGTGGTGGCTACATCTGTGTCACGGAGGCTCTCCGCACTGCTAAAGCTACCTCTCTCTCCTCTGCTCTCGTCCTTCTAGACCTATCTGCTGCCTTTGATACTGTGAACCATTAGATCCTCCTCTCCACCCTCTCCGATGTGGGCATCTCCGGCGCGGCTCACTCTTGGATTGCGTCCTACCTGACAGGTCGCTCCTACCAGGTGGCGTGGCGAGAATCTGTCTCCGCACCACGTGCTCTCACCACTGGTGTCCCCCAGGGCTCAGTTCTAGGCCCTCTCCTATTCTCGCTATACACCAAGTCACTTGGCTCTGTCATATCCTCACATGGCCTCTCCTATCATTGCTACGCAGATGACACACAATGAATCTTCTACTTTCCCCCTTCAGATAACCAGGTGGTGAATCGCATCTCTGCATGTCTGGCAGACATATCAGTGTGGATGGCGGATCACCACCTCAAGCTGAACCTCGGCAAGACGGAGCTGCTCTTCCTCCCGGGGAAGGACTGCCCATTCCATGGTCTCGCCATCACGGTTGACAACTCCGTTGTGTCCTCCTCCCAGAGTGCGAAGAGCCTTGGCGTGACCCTGGACAACACCCTGTCGTTCTCCGCTAACATCAAGGCGGTGACCCGATCCTGTAGGTTCATGCTCTACAACATTCGCAGAGTACGACCCTGCCTTACACAGGAAGCGGCACAGGTCCTAATCCAGGCACTTTTCATCTCCCGTCTGGATTACTGCAACTCGCTGTTGGCTGGTGTCACGATCGTCTGAAGAAGCGGACCAATACGCAGCGCGTGGAGTGAACATGATGACTTTATTTAATAAAGCAACCACAAAAAACAACAAATGACGATAGTGAAGTCCTCTGTAACACTGACAGAAACATGGAACAAAAACCCACAATACCCACGAGAAAACACACAGTATAAATATGGCTCCCAATCAGAGATAACGAGCCGACAGCTGTCACTCGTTACCTCCGATTGGGAGTCACCTGAATAATCACGAACAATCACCACACATAGAAATGAAACAACCAGAATACCAACATAGAAATACACCCAAAAGAAAAATGAACAACCCTGGCTCAATACTCAAAGTCCATGGAGCCAGAGTGTCACAGTACCCCCCTAAAGGTGCGAACTCCGGCGCACCAACATACAGTCTAGGGGAGGGTCTGGGTGGGCGTCTGTCCATGGTGGCGGCTCTGGCACTGGTCGTGGTCCCCACCCCCACCATAGTCACTACCCTCTTACGTAGCCTCCTCCAAATGACCACCCCCCAACTAAACCCCACAGGATTAAGGGACAGCACTGGACTAAGAGGCATCACCGGACTCAGGGGCAGCACCGGACTAAGGGGCAGCACCGGGCTAAGGGCAGCACCGGGCTAAGGGGCAGCACCGGGCTAAATGGCGGATCCTGGCTGGCTGGCTCTGGCAGATCCTGGCTGGGCGGCTCTGGCGGATCCTTGCTGGACGGCTCTGGCGGATCCTGGCTGGACGGCTCTGGCGGATCCTGGCTGGACGGCTCATGGCTGGCTGACGGATCTGGCTGCTCATGGCTGGCTGACGGATCTGGCTGCTCATGGCTGGCTGACGGCTCTGGCTGATCCTGTCTGGCGGAAGGCTCTGGCTGATCCTGTCTGGCGGAAGGCTCTGGCTGATCCTGTCTGGCGGAAGGCTCTGGCTGATCCTGTCTGGCGGAAGGCTCTGGCTGATCCTGTCTGGCGGAAGGCTCTGGCTGATCCTGTTCTGGCGGAAGGCTCTAGCGGCTCCTGTCTGGCCGGAAGGCTCTAGCGGCTCCGGTCTGGCGGGACGGCTCTGAAGGCTCATGGCAGACGGGCGGCTTTGCAGGTTCAGTACAGACGGGCGGCTTTAGCGCCGTTGGGCAGACGGGCAGTTCAAGCGCCGTTGGGCAGACGGGCAGTTCAGGCGCCGTTGGGCAGACGGGCAGTCCAGGTGCCGTTGGGCAGACGGGCAGTTCAGGCGCCGTTGGGCAGACGGGCAGTTCAGGCGCCGTTGGGCAGACGGGCAGTTCAGGCGCCGTTGGGCAGACGGGGCAGTTCAGGCGCCCGTTGGGCAGACGGCAGACTCTGGCCGTCTGAGGCGCACCTTAGGCCTGGCGCGTAGTGCCGGAACTGGAGGTACCGGGCTGAGGACACGATCTCAGGGCTAGTGCGGGGGAGAAGGAACAGGCCGGACCGGGCTGGCGACGCGCACCGTAGACTTGGTGCGGGTGGCAGGAACAGGCCGGGCAGGGCTGTCGACGCACACCGTATCCTTGGTGCGTGGAGCAGGAACAGGCCGGGCTGGGCTGGCGACGCACACCGTAGGGTCTGTGCGTGGAGCAGGAACAGGCCGGGCTGGGCTGGCGACGCACACCGTAGGTTCTGTGCGTGGAGCAGGAACAGGCCGGACTGGGCTGGCGACGCACACCGTATCCTTGGTGCGTGGAGCAGGAACAGGCCGGGCTGGGCTGGCGCACGCACACCGTAGGTTCTGTGCGTGGAGCAGGAACAGGCCGGGCTGGGCTGGCGACGCACACCGTAGGTTCTGTGCGTGGAGCAGGAACAGGCCGGACTGGGCTGGCGACGCACACCGTATCCTTGGTGCGTGGAGCAGGAACAGGCCGGGCTGGGCTGGCGCACGCACACCGTAGGTTCTGTGCGTGGAGCAGGAACAGGCCGGGCTGGGCTGGCGACGCACACCGTGGGCTTGATGCGTGGAGTAGGAACAGGCCGGGCTGGGCTGGCGAGACGCACACCGTAGGTTCTGTGCGTGGAGCAGGAACAGGCCGGGCTGGGCTGGCGACGCACACCGTGGGCTTGATGCGTGGGTAGGAACAGGCCGTCCGTACTGGGAACACACACCACTGGCTTTAACTGGGGATCAGGAACGGGCCGGACCGGACTGGTAACACACATCAGTCTCTCACGCCGTGCCGCAACAACTTCCCTTCCTCTACTCGCCAATGGCTCCCGTAATCCGATAGCCTTCTCTCCACGTCTCCCTGTAGCAGCCTCCTGCTGCCCAGCCGCCTAGCCATGTGCCCCCCAAAAAACTTTTTGGGGTTGCCTCTCGTCCTTCCAACGATGATGGCCCTGCTGACGCCGTTGCTCCTCTCTCGCCAGGGCCTTGATCTCCCCCAAGGTCCCTTGCCCCGAGCATGTCCTCCCAGGACCACGATTTGCCCACCTGGGCCATCGCCAGCCTCTCGAGCTCCTTACCAGGCGCTTCCTCCCATGTCCAGCTGTCTTGCTCCTGGACACGCTGCTTGGTCCTTCTATGGTGGGTTTTTCTGTCACGATCGTCTGAAGAAGCGGACCAATACGCAGCGCGTGGAGTGAACATGATGACTTTAT
>NW_025538510.1:0-18862 GCF_020615455.1 Coregonus clupeaformis | reverse complement strand
ACAGTGGGGAAAAAAAGTATTTAGTCAGCCACCAATTGTGCAAGTTCTCTCCCACTTAAAAAACATGAGAGAGGCCTGTAATTTTCATCATAGGTACACGTCAACTATGACAGACAAATTGAGAAAAAAATCCAGAAAATCCCATTGTAGGATTTTTTATGAATTTATTTGCAAATTATGGTGGAAAATAAGTATTTGGTCACCTACAAACAAGCAAGATTTCTGGCTCTCACAGACCTGTAACTTCTTATTTAAGAGGCTCCTCTGTCCTCCACTCGTTACCTGTATTAATGGCAACTGTTTGAACTTGTTATCAGTATAAAAGACACCTGTCCACAACCTCAAACATTCACACTCCAAACTTCACAATGGCCAAGACCAAAGAGCTGTCAAAGGACACCAAAAACAAAATTGTAGACCTGCACCAGGCTGGGAAGACTGAATCTGCAATAGGTAAGCAGCTTGGTTTGAAGAAATCAACTGTGGGAGCAATTATTAGGAAATGGAAGACATACAAGACCACTGATAATCTCCCTCGATCTGGGGCTCCACGCAAGATCTCACCCCGTGGGGTCAAAATGATCACAAGAACGGTGAGCAAAAATCCCAGAACCACACGGGGGGACCTAGTGAATGACCTGCAGAGAGCTGGGACCAAAGTAACAAAGCCAACCATCAGTAACACACTACGCTGCCAGGGACTCAAATCCTGCAGTGCGAGATGTGTCCCCCCTGCTTAAGCCAGTACATGTCCAGGCCCGTCTGAAGTGCATTTGGATGATCCAGAAGAGGATTGGGAGAATGTCATATGGTCAGATGAAACCAAAATATAACTTTTTGGTAAAAACTCAACTTGTCATGTTTGGAGGACAAAGAATGCTGAGTTGCATCCAAAGAACACCATACCTACTGTAAGCATGGGGTTGGAAACATCCTGCTTTGGGGCTGTTTTTTCTGCAAAGGGACCAGGACGACTGATCCGTGTAAAGGAAAGAATGAATGGGGCCATGTATCGTGAGATTTTGAGTGAAAACCTCCTTCCATCAGCAAGGGCATTGAAGATGAAACGTGGCTGGGTCTTTCAGCATGACAATGATCCCAAACACACCGCCCGGCAACGAAGGAGTGGCTTCGTAAGAAGCATTTCAAGGTCCTGGAGTGGCCTAGCCAGTCTCCAGATCTCAACCCCATAGAAAATCTTTGGAGGGAGTTGAAAGTCTGTGTTGCCCACGACAGCCCCCAAAACATCACTGCTCTAGAGGGAGATCTGCATGGAGGAATGGGCCAAAATACCAGCAACAGTGTGTGAAAACCTTGTGAAGACTTACAGAAAATGTTTGACCTGTGTCATTGCCAACAAGGGTATATAACAAAGTATTGAGAAAATTTTTGTTATTGACCAAATACTTATTTTCCACCATCATATGCCAATAAATTCATTAAAAATCCTACAATGTGATTTTCTGGATTTTTTTTTCTCATTTTGTCTGTCATAGTTGACGTGTACCTATGATGAAAATTACAGGCCTCTCTCATCTTTTTAAGTGGGAGAACTTGCACAATTGGTGGCTGACTAAATACTTTTTTTCCCCACTGTATGTGAACTTTCCTATCCTTGGTGAAATGAAATACAATGAAAGGAAGGATTGGCAGACAGAGGGATTATGGAATGGTGGTGCCTTCGGAAAGTATTCAGACCCCTTGACTCTTTCCACATTTTGTTACGTTACAGCCTTATTCTAAAATGGATTAAATAGTTTTTTCCCCTCATCAATCTACACACAATACCCCATAATGACGAAGCAAAAATACTATTTTTTAGAAATTTTCGCAAATTCTGAAATATGACATTTACATAAGTATTCAAACCCTTTAGTCAGTACTTTGTTGAAGCACCTTTGGCAGTGATTACAGCCTTGAGTCTTCTTGGGTATGACGCTACAAGCTTGGCACACCTGTATTTGGGGAATTTCTCCCATTCTTCTCTGCAGATCCTCGCAAGCTCTGTCAGGTTGGATGGGGAGCTATTTTCAGGTCTCTCCAGAGATGTTCGATCGGGTTCAAGTCCGGGCTCTGGCTGGGCCACTCAAGGACATTCAGAGACTTGTCCCGAAGCCACTCCTGCATTGTCTTGGCTGTGTGCTTAGGGTTGTTGTCCTGTTGGAAGGTGAACCTTTGCCCTAGTCTGAGGTCCTGAGCACTCTGGAGCAGGTTTTCATCAAGGATCTCTCTGTACTCTGCTCCGTTCATCTTTCCCTCAATCCTGACTAGTCTCCCAGTCCCTGCCGCTGAAAAACATCCCCACAGTATGATGCTGCCACCACCATGCTTCACCGTAGGGATGGTGCCAGGTTTCTTCCAGATGTGACGCTTGGCATTCAGGCCAAAGAGTTCAATCTTGGTTTCATCAGACCAGAGAATCTTGTTTCTCATGGTCTGAGTCCTTTAGGTGCCTTTTGGAAAACTCCAAGTGGGCTGTCATGTGCCTTTTTACTGAGGAGTGGCTTCCATCTGGCCACTCTACCATAAAGGCCTGATTGGTGGAGTGCTGCAGAGATGGTTGTCCTTCTGGGAAGGTTCTCCCATCACCACAGAGGAACTCTGGAGCTCTGTCAAAGTGACCATCGGGTTCTTGGTCACCTCCTTGACCAAGGCCCTTCTCTCCCGATTGCTCAGTTTGGCCGGGTGGCCAGCTCAAGGAAGAGTCTTGGTGGTTCCAAACTTCTTCCATTTAAGAATGATGGAGGCCACTGTGTTCTTGGGGACCTTCAAGGCCTCAGAAATGTTTTGGTGCCCTTCCCCAGATCTTTGCCTCGACACAATCCTGTCTCTGATCTCTACGGACAATTCCTTCGACCTCACGGCTTGGTTTTTGCTCTGACATGCACTGTCAACTGTGGGACCTTATATAGACAGGTGTGTGCCTTTCCAAATCATCTCCAATCAATTGAATTTACCACAGGTGGACTCCAATCAAGTTGTAGAAACATCTCAAGGATGATCAATGGAAACAGGAAGCACCTGAGCTCAATTTCGAATCTCATAGCAAAGGGTCTGAATACTTATGTAAATAAGGTATTTCAGTTTTTTATTTGTAATACATTTGTAAAAACTTGTTTTCGCTGTGTCATTATGGGATATTGTGTAAGGATTTTTTTTTATTGCATCCATTTTAGAATAAGGCTGTAACGTCACAAAATGTGGAAAAGGTCAAGGGGTCTGAATACATTCCAATTGCACTGTAGTCATTATGAAGGTCACACTTACTGTAAAATAAATTAAGGGGATGGTCATAGGAAAAGCCTAATTTACATTGACATTTGAGTCATTTAGCAGACACTCTAATCCAGAGCCACGTACAGTTAGTGCATTCATCTTAAGATAGCTAGGTGAGACAACAACATATCTCAGTCATATGAAGTACAACTTTTTCTCAATAAAAGCAGCTGTCAACAAAGTCAGTGCTAGTAAGAAAAGACAAGTGTTAGTGCAAGAAACATACTAATCTATATTACACAAAGCTACAGTGGCTTAACACCACATAAGGCTGTCATAGCACTACATACATTTACATTTACATTTTAGTCATTTAGCAGACGCTCTTATCCAGAGCGACTTACAGGAGCAATTAGGGTTAAGTGCCTTGCTCAGGGGCACATCGACAGATTTTTCACCTAGTCGGCTCGGGGATTAGAACCAGCGACCTTTCGGTTACTGGCACAACGCTCTTACCCACTAAGCTACCTGCCGTAAGGATCAGCTCAGAGCTGAAAAGCGTGTCAATAGCTTTATCTGGTCAAGCAGTCGAGATGCTGTTATTCATGGTACATTATTCTTCAGTAGCCTACAGTTCTTCTCTGTATGTAGTTTATAGATAGGTTATGCCATGACTATGGATAGTTTTGTAGGTAGTCTTCTAACAGGATGGTGTGAGTTAGTAGGTATATCATAGAGTTAGAGTAAGATATGTGATTGCCATTACAAAGTTCATGTTTATAACCCATTAGCCCCTTCAGTTTCCAGCTGGTTATATCTCAGATGTGTGGTTTCTCCTCGTCCTCCTCCTTCTCCTCCTCTTCCTCCTCCTCCTGTTCTACCTCCTCCTCCTCCTCTTCCTCTTCCCCCCCTTCTCCTGCTCCTTTCCCTCCTCCTCCTTCACCTCCCCCTCCCCTTCCTCCTCCTCCTCCTCCTCCTCCACCGACTCCTCCTCCTGCTCTTCCTCTTCCTCCCCCTTTCACCTGCTCCTTTCCCTGCTCTTCCTCCTCCTCCTCTTCCTCTTCCTCCCCCTCCTCCTCCTCCTCCTGCTCTTCCTCTACCTACTCCTCCCTCCTCCTCCTCTTCCTCTTCCTCCCCCTCCTCCTCCCCTGCTCCTCCTCCTCCTGCTCCTCCTCCCTCTCCTCCCCTCCTCCTCCCTCCTCCTCCTCCTCCTGCTCTTCCTCTTCCTCCTCCTGCTCCTTTCCCTCCTCCTCCTTCACCTCCTCCCCCTTCCTCCCTCCTCCTCCTCCTCCTCCACCGACTCCTCCTCCTGCTCTTCCTCTTCCTCCCCCTTTCACCTGCTCCTTTCCCTGCTCTTCCTCCTCCTCCTCTTCCTCTTCCTCCCCTCCTCCTCCTCCTCCTGCTCTTCCTCTACCACTCCTCCTCCTCCTCCTCTTCCTCTTCCTCCCCTCCTCCTCCCCTGCTCCTCCTCCTCCTGCTCCTCCTCCCTCACCTCCCCTCCTCCTCCTCCTCCTCCTCCTGCTCTTCCTCTTCCTCCTCCTACTCCTCCTCCACCTCCCCCTCCTCCTCCACCTCCCCCTCCTCCTCCACCTACTCCTCCTCTTCCTCCTTACCCTGCTCCTCCTCCTCCTCTTCCTCTTCCTCCTCCTCCCCCTCCTCCTCCTCCTCCTGCTCTTCCTCCTCATCCTCCTCATCCTTTTCCTCATCTTCCTCCTCTTCCTCCTCCTCCTCTTCCCTCTCTTCCTCCTCTGCTGCCCACTCTGGAAACCTTAATGAGGAAATAACCTTTTGTTTGAAACTGTGTAAACATATTTAACTTTTACATTTTGTTTGATATTCTCGGGGCTATTGAACTGAACATCTGCAGTAATAATACGCGTTTGGAATTCGATGCTCAATAATTGTACTGGATTCTATTATTCTATTATAAAGAGAGGGTTTAATTAAAAACACCAATATGAGCTTCATGTTTGCGTCCTAAATGGTACCCTATGCCCTTTATAGTACACTACTTGTGACCAGAGCTCTATTTGTAGTGCAGTATAGAGGGGAATAGGGTGCCATTTGGGACAAACACATAGTCTTGTTTTTAATGAAATCCACCTCTTTAAATAAACACACGTCTCACAATAGATCGTTATAATCTGTTAACTGTAGAATAATTGACAAACTATGAGTTATTATAAGCACAATTTACATGTTAAGATGTCAAGTGGTTTTAATCATTTTCAAGAGAGAGGAGGAGGGTCCACATGCTTCATTTGCAACATTAATTAAGCAAAGTCATTATGGCGCTAATTAGCTGATCTTAAAAGGATCTTGGTTTTATTGTAATTTATTATCAAAGTGACAATCAGCTGCTTTCTTGAAAGGGGGAATGTACTTTCAGGGAAGCCATATGAGTGATTATTGGTGTTATCTAGTCAAGTTAGGCTACATCTATCAAAGACCTTTAGTACCTGTCACCTTGTCCGTCAATTTATTTGATGTGCTTCTATTCACGTGTTGTGTAATTTACAAGAATTAGACCTAGTGTACCTTATTCATGTGTGACACACACTGGACTCTGAGGACGTTCTGGGAGTTCGTTGGAATTGACGAGGCAGGGTTGAATCAGTGAACTGTTGTTCCATTAGCAGGTGGCCTCGTCATATTACATTCTGTTTGTTGTCGTTAGCTTTTCCTCTTCAGCAATATTACAGCTGTGTATGGTCATTCCAGTTAGTGATAGCCATTGAAAAATAATTACAGATTGTGGCTTCAAATCCTAAACTCGAAGGTCTTTCCATTCCAAAAAGAACTCTGTCAGCCTCCTAGTGTTCCTTTCATCCAAACGTCAGTCTTTAGTGCACTACTGTTGATAGGGTTCTGGTCAATAGTAGTGCACTAAATAGGGAATAGGGTGCTCTTCTTTTGTTCGCTCCACCAATATCCCTCCTTTTTACTTGTGTTTCCTGATAATTGAAGCAATACATCCCGCTGAAGATAACATACAGCACTCATTTAAATAATTTAATTTTCAGAGATTCTGTGTGTTATTAAAGTGAAACCCAGTAACTGTTCTTTCATTTCATAGAACCCTTAACCATCTTGATATGATACTGATCCATCTTGATATGATACTGATCCATGTTGATATGATACTGATCCATCTTGATATGATACTGATCTATCTTGATATGATACTGATCCATGTTGATATGATACTGATCTATCTTGATATGATACTGATCCATGTTGATATGATACTGATCTATCTTGATATGATACTGATCCATGTTGATATGATACTGATCCATCTTGAAATGATACTGATCTATCTTGATATGATACTGATCCATCTTGAAATGATACTGATCCATGTTGATATGATACTGATCTATCTTGAAATGATACTGATCCATGTTGATATGATACTGATCTATCTTGATATAATACTGATCCAATCTCGAAATGATACTGAGTTGAAAGTGTAAAAGCGTATCACCACTGTGCATTTTTACTGTATTGTGAAGTCAGCCAAAAAGACATATGAACCTTTACACCTGAAGATACAATCTCTTGTGAAATTACACTCAACTGACTGAGCACAGCGTCTATGACATTTGGAAGCATGGTATTCTTTGCTCCTTGACCCAGGGTCATATAGGTAATAATAATAAATGAAACAATATTACTAATCCTCAATTTCTCCCCTCGTTCTATGTCGTTGTCCCCAAATAAGAAGGTGACCATGTTCCCTGTCCTGGACATTGACCAGAACGACATTGTGGATACTTACGGACAGGAGATGCCTTTGTGGGAGGTACAGTACACTAGTCTGTCTCCTCCCTGGTTTCTCTCTGGTTTCTCTCTGGTTTCACTCTAGTTTCTCTCTGGTTTCTCTCTGGTTTCTCCCTGGTTTTCCCTGGTTTCTCTCTGGTTTCTCCCTGGTTTCTCCCTGGTTTCTCTCTGATTTCTGTCTGGTTTCTCCCTGGTTTCTCTCTGATTTCTCTCTGATTTCTGTCTGGTTTCTCTCTGGTTTCTCTCTGTCTCCTCCCTGATTGTCTCTGGTTTCTGCCAATCATCCTCACCACAGCATGTACATAGATGCCCAATTAACCAATTATGTCCGTGTTCCATTTCTCCAGTTCTCGCCAGCCCTCCCTAGCCCCGTCATTCAAACTGTGCTCTGTCAAATTATATATTAAGGAGTGACACTTTAATAGTCTTTTCTTCTCTGCTCTGCTCTATTATTTTCTTTCACCCATTGACCCTTGCCTATCTCTCCTCCCAGGCTTCCTGTCTGGACCTGGTCCAGGAGAGGCCATTGGAGGAGTGTATCGTGCGGGCTACTACGCAGCCAACGTTATCATCAGACGGGCAGGGTTTACCTTCCCAACCGTTATCTCCCAAGCACTGTGCTTTCATTTCCATGTATTTTCCCTACAAACACCTGCTGCATTAAGCTGTGTGTATGTGCCTCAAAGTTGTGTAAAGTTCGTTTAACCCTTAGCTTACACAAAAATAAAGTAATCCCCATCATAATCCGTCTATTTAAGATAAGATATTTTAATTGTATTTATTTTTTACAAAGTATTATGACCACTCTACTGACAGATGAGACTCCGTTTTGCTCTAGGACGCCCACAAGACTCGTCTGGAAGTCGTTACAGCCGCTTCTGAAACTTCTGTCTGTAGCGTCCCGGACGGTTTGGGCTACACACTGTCCCCTCTGTGGAAAGCTGAGACTCTCACGAACACGATGGTGTTCTTTGTTGTGCTCTAGGATACCCACAAGCCACACAACACTCGTCTGAAGGTCCCCGGTACCAGTTACAAAGATGAATGGAAGTACAGTATATATGGAAATACTGTAGTTTAGCGCCTAAAATAAGGTGGTAATACATGTAAAAAAAATATATACATATAATAGTTTCCTGATCTTTCTTATATCTTTCAGATATAGGACAGACACTTCAGAACAAACTTCCTTTCGATTTTTTCGAACTATCTGTTGTAGTGAATCTGTTATTCAATGCATTTATATTGGCTAATAGCAGTAATGTCAGTAATGCCAAATTCAACATTTAATCCAATATTTTTTTATATGTTTTTTTTTATACCTTAAGCGGTCTTAAAAATCAAAATCAAATAGTTAAATTATCCTTGGTATGACCATCTGAAAACAATTCCATATGTTAGTTTAGAACCCAGTGTTGTAGCTTAACTTGAATACATCTTACTTTTTGTGAAATAATGTGCTGTGAGATTATCGATCATCAGTGATTCAATTTGCTTTAGTTGATGATTTTTTAAACAACACTCTGCCAGCTTTTTCTATGTGTCATCTGTCAGTTTAAAACCACTAAATATTAACTCTCTCATTTAACTCTCTAGATTGTGTGTATCTTTATGACAGTCATTCATCAAGACTTGGGCTTAGCTATTAAAAGGTTATGATATCCAATACTAAGGACCATAGGTATTTTCTGGTCAGGTCGAAAAGTGGTCAAGAAAAACTCAGGGCCCTACTATCAATAACAGATAACTCTCTGAAATGTAGAGTTTGATATTATTATTATTATTATTTTCTTAGATGTTTACTGAATGACTCTGAATAAAACGGTATGTCACCGAGTTGTGTTTGGAATGATGCAAAAAATGGTTAATTAAAACATCAGGCGTGGGTCTGACTTTGAGTTCAAACAATGGTTTCATGCCACACTTCCAACGCCTTGTTACCTTGAATTAAAGAAGTAAAGTAACAGATGTATAAAGAGTTTGACTGTTACCATGATACCAAGCTGTGTAGTTGTTTCACCTTTCGATGGATAATTGGAGATGTGTTTCCTTTATTGGAAAACATGCTGGGAAAGCAGCTTAACCTCCAACATTAGCAAAAGGGTGTCCAGGCCAGATCCAGACCCAAGCCTTGGTGTCTTGGTAAGGTGTCCAGGCCAGATCCAGACCCAAGCCTTGATGTCTTGGTAAGGGGGTCCAGGCCAGATCCTTACCAAGCCTTGGTGTCTTGGTAAGGTGTCCAGGCCAGATCCAGATCCAAGCCTTGATGTCTTGGTAAGGGGGTCCAGGCCAGATCCAGACCTAAGCCTGGGTGTTCTAGTCCAGATCACGGAACTGGGTAATCTCCACAGGGTTGGGGTTAGAGCTGGGTAATTTCCACAGGGTTAGGGTTAGAGCTGGGTAATCTCCACAGAGTTAGGGCTGGGTAATCTCCACAGGTTTAGAGCTAGGTAATATCTACAGGGTTAGGGTTAGAGCTGGGTAATCTCCACAGAGTTAGGGCTGGGTAATCTCCACAGGTTTAGAGCTGGGTAATATCTACAGGGTTAGGGTTAGAGCTGGGTAATCTCCACAGGGTTAGGGAGCTGGGTAATCTCCACAGGGTTAGGAGTTGGGTAATCTCCACAGAGTTAGAGCTGGGTAATCTCCACGGGGTTAGACCTGTAATCTCCACAGGGTTAGAACTGGGTAATCTCCACGGGGTTAGACCTGGGTAATCTCCACGGGGTTAGGGCTAGAGCTGGGTAATCTCCACAGGGTTAGAACTGGGTAATCTCCACGGGGTTAGAACTGGGTAATCTCCACAGGGTTAGGGCTAGAGCTGGGTAATCTCCACAGGGTTAGAGCTGGGTAATCTCCACAGGGTTAGAGCTGGGTAATCTCCACGGGGTTAGACCTGGGTAATCTCCACAGGGTTAGAGCTGGGTAATCTCCACAGAGTTAGGGCTGGGTAATCTCCACAGGTTTGGAGCTGGGTAATATCTACAGGGTTAGGGTTAGAGCTGGGTAATCTCCACAGGGTTAGAGCTGGGTAATCTCCACAGAGTTAGAGCTGGGTATCCTCCACAGGGTTAGAGCTGGGTAACCTCCACAGGGTTAGGGTTAGAGCTGGGTAATATCCCACAGGGTTAGAGCTGGGTAATCTCCACAGTGTTAGAGCTGGGTAATCTCCACAGAGTTAGAGCTGGGTAATCTCCACAGGGTTAGAGCTGGGTAATCTCCACAGGGTTAGAGCTGGGTAATCTCCACAGAGTTAGAGCTGGGTAATCTCCACAGGGTTAGAGCTGGCTCCACAGGGTTAGAGCTGGGTAATCTCCACAGGGTTAGAGCTGTGTAACCTCCACAGGGTTAGGGTTAGAGCTGGGTAATCTCCATAGGGTTAGAGCTGGGTAATCTCCACAGGGTTAGAGCTGGGTAATCTCCATAGGGTTAGAGCTGGGTAATCTCCACAGGGTTAGAGCTGGGTAATCTCCACAGGGTTAGGGTTAGAGCTGGGTAATCTCCACAGGGTTAGAGCTGGGTAATCTCCACAGGGTTAGGGTTAGAGCTGGGTAATCTCCACAGAGTTAGAGCTGGGTAATCTCCACAGGGTTAGGGTTAGAGCTGGGTAATCTCCACAGGGTTAGGGTTAGAGCCGGGTAATCTCCACAGGGTTAGAGCTGGGTAATCTCCATAGGGTTAGAGCTGGGTAATCTCCACAGAGTTAGAGCTGGGTAATCTCCACAGGGTTAGAGCTGGGTAATCTCCACAGAGTTAGAGCTGCGGTAATCTCCACAGGGTTAGGGTTAGAGCTGGGTAATCTCCACAGGGTTAGAGCTTGGTAATATCCACATGGTTAGAGCTGGGTAATCTCCACAGAGTTAGAGCTGGGTAATCTCCACATGGTTAGAGCTGGGTAATCTCCACAGAGTCACTGGTTCCCACGGGGGGCCAGTATGAAAAAATAATTTAAAAAAATAATGTATGCACTCACTAACTGTAAGTCGCTCTGGATAAGAGCGTCTGCTAAATGACTAAAATGTCAAATGTAAAAAATGTTAGAGCTGGGTAATATCCACAGGGTTAGAAAAGGGAAAGGGTGATACCTAGTCAGTTGTACAACTGAATGCATTAAACTGAAATGTGTCTTCCACGTTTAACCCAACCTCTGAATCAGCGAGGTGCGGGGGGCTGCCTTAATCAACATCCACGTCATCGGCGCCCAGAGAACAGTGGGTTAACTGCCTTGCTCAGGGGCTGAACGACATATTTTTACGTTGGCAGCTCGGGGAGGTGGGTAATCTCCACAGGGTTAGGGTTAGAGTTGGGTAATCTCCATAGGATTAGGGTTAGAGTTGGGTAATCTCCACAAGGTTAGTGTTAGGGCTGGGTAATATATTCACAAGGCTCGGCTGGGTTCTAACTGGATGCTCCCAGATCCTCCCAGACTCCTGCATCTCTATTACTATCCCAAATGGCACCCTATTCCCTACATAGTGCACTTCTTTTGACCAGAGCCCTATGCTCCCCTATGGGTCCTGGTCAAAGTTGTGCACTATACAGTGCCTTGCAAAGTATTCATCCCCTTGGCGTTTTTTCCTATTTTGTTGCATTACAACCTGTAATTTAAATGGAATAGTTAGTGAATAGTTATGCACGCTCAAGTTTTCTGTTTTTTTTGTCTTATTTCATGTTTGTTTCACCCCAAAAAATATTTTGCATCTTCAAAGTTGTAGGCAACCCCTCCCCCAAAAAATCCATTTTAATTCCAGGTTGTAAGGCAACAAAATAGGAAAAATGCCAAGGGGAGGTGAATAGTTTCGCAAAGCCGCTGTATTATCATATTTTGTAATACTACTGGACAGCCAACCTGTTAGCATATCATATTTTTCCTTTCCTTTCTGGGCTCATTGAATGTGAAGAGGATCCCATTCAAACACCTCTTATGCAAAGCGCTGTAGATCCATTTAAAGAGGCTGAGTTTATGCGGTTATGCTAATCGGGGCATCTAGGTGTATACCAAAATGTTATTACCAACTTTGAGACACTTATTTTATTCATCAGCGTTTTTAAGGTTTCACACAGATGTGCTTTGAAAAGGACCACGCTTCTGATTGGCTGAGATCACACTCGTAGCAGCTGGTTCATTTGCTTCTCAACATGACAGATGGCATAACACAAACACAAAGTATGCGTGGCAAATGGCACCCTATCCCGATTTAGTGCGCTAATTTTGACCATAGGGCCCTGGTCAAAAGTAGTGCACTATATAGGAATATAGGGTAGCATTTGGAGCAGAAACACAGAAAGATGGAGCCAGTAATGAGAATGAGGAATGCTTATCTACCGCGAGAAGGAAAACTATTAACCCGTTTTCTACCTTAGTTTTTCTTTTAGAGAAATGAAATACATCAGCAGTTCAACATTTTAGTCTTGTAGTATTGTCTCTGTCTCAACAACTAACTGTCTAACTAGTCTTGTAGTATTGTCTCTGTCTCAACAACTAACTGTCTAACTAGTCTTGTAGTATTGTCTCTGTCTCAACAACTAACTGGCTAACTAGTCTAGTAGTATTGTCTCTGTCTCCACAACTAACTGGCTAACTAGTATTGTAGTATTATCTCTGTCCCAACAACTAACTGGCTAACTAGTCTAGTAGTATGGTCTCTGTCTCCACAACTAACTGGCTAACTAGTCTTGTAGTATTATCTCTGTCCCAACAACTAACTGGCTAACTAGTCTTGTAGTATGGTCTCTGTCTCCACAACTAACTGTCTAACTAGTATTGTAGTATTATCTCTGTCCCAACAACTAACTGGCTAACTAGTCTTGTAGTATGGTCTCTGTCTCCACAACTAACTATCTAACTAGTATTGTAGTATTGTCTCTGTCTCCACAACTAACTGGCTAACTAGTCTTGTAGTATGGTCTCTGTCTCCACAACTAACTGGCTAACTAGTCTTGTAGTATGATCTCTGTCTCCACAACTAACTGGCTAACTAGTCTAGTAGTATGGTCTCTGTCTCCACAACTAACTGGCTAACTAGTCTTGTAGTATTATCTCTGTCTCCACAACTAACTGGCTAACTAGTCTTGTAGTATTATCTCTGTCTCCACAACTAACTGGCTAACTAGTCTTGTAGTATGGTCTCTGTCTCCACAACTAACTGGCTAACTAGTCTTGTAGTATGGTCTCTGTCTCCACAACTAACTGGCTAACTAGTCTAGTAGTATGGTCTCTGTCCCAACAACTAACAACTAACTAGCTAACTAGTCTTGTAGTATGGTCTCTGTCTCCACAACTAACTGGCTAACTAGTCTAGTAGTATGGTCTCTGTCCCAACAACTAACTGGCTAACTAGTCTAGTAGTATGGTCTCTGTCCCAACAACTAACTAGCTAACTAGTCTAGTAGTATGGTCTCTGTCTCCACAACTAACTGGCTAACTAGTCTAGTAGTATGGTCTCTGTCCCAACAACTAACTGGCTAACTATGTAACGATCCCGGCTGTCTGAGTCGGGTCCTGTCTGGTGACTAGTGTTCCGGTTCGTAATCTCCAGTTTCCCGAGGGTTCGGGAACGCTCCGGGGAGCGCTCTTGTTTTCCGCACCTGCATCCCATCAGCAATCTGCACACCTGGTCCTGATCATCACCCTTCTTAGGCTCTGGCCTAACATCCAGTTCCTGCCGGATCGTTAGCTATGAACAGTATGTTGTCAGCGTATCAGCCTCTGAGCCATTAGTGTTAGTTTTGTTGTTTTGCACCTTGTGACTTGCTGTGTACTGACCTCCGTTTTTGTTCTGTCTGCAGTTCTCACCTGGAACCTTCACCCAACCTCTGCCTGATGGTCGGCGGCTGCCCGAGCCAGTACCGGACCAACCACTGCACCCTCAACAACCCATCCACGCCACCCGCTCTGTTCCCTGGATTATTCAGCCTCACTCGGAATCTATTAAATAAACACTCACCTTGCTCTCAACGTACCTTGTCCTGGTCTGCTTCTGGGTTCTGGCATAGTAAACCGTGACAGAACGATCCGGCCAGTATGAACCCAGCGGACCTGGACTCTGTTCGCCATGCTATTACCCAGCAGGAGAAGATGTTGGGCCATCATAGCACGGTACTACAGGAGATCGCGTTGTCAGTTCGGAACCTTTCTACCGGTCTGACGGAGGTCCAGAACCAACGTAAGTGTCGGTGGAGGATCCACTACCGGTTTCACCCATCTCGCCTGCCGCTTCTGAAGCTGTGTCCATCCGTGAGCCCAAGGTTCCGACGCCGGATAAATATGAGGGGGAGCTGGGAAGATGCCGTTCCTTCCTTATGCAGTGTGGATTAGTGTTCGATCTACAACCCTACTCTTATGCCACAGACAAGGCTAGGATAGCCTTTGTGATTGAGTTGCTGCGTGGTCGAGCGCTGAGTGGGCTTCAGCCGTTTGGGAACGACAGGATCCCTGCATGGCTTCATACCAGGGGTTCACGGCCGAGATGAGGAAGCTCTTCGACCATTCCGTCCGAGGGGGGGACGCAGCTAGGGCGCCTGTTTCGCTTCGCCAAGGAACTCGTAGCGTGGCGACTTCGTGATCGAGTTCAAGGCGTTGGCTGTGGAGAGTGGTGAAACGAGGAGTCTCTGCAAGCGGCCTTTACCAGGGTGTGTCGGAGCAGCTCAAGGATGAGTTGATCTCCTATCCGGAGCCTAGTGACCTGGACAGCTTGGTGAGCCTTGTCTATTCGGGTGGATAATCGAGTCCGAGAGCGAAGGGGAGGAGAAGCAATGGGGTCCGTCCAGTCGATCAGCTTCTCAGTTCCCAGTCGGGTCGGGTGGGGTGGACCAGAACACGTCGATCATTCTCCACCACAATGGATTAGTGGAGAGGTCCTCTCTCCCGATTCTGAACCCATGCAAGTGGGGCGGCACGGGTTAACCAAGGAGGAGCGTCAACATAGATGTAAGACCAACTGCTGCCTCTACTGTGGTAGCTCGGGACATTACATCTCCACTTGTTCCCCGGTCGTCAAACTGCCCGGCTCGCTAAAGTTGGGAGGACTTTTTAGCGAGCCAGTTTCAACCTCTCAGTACCTCTGTCAGACCCCCGTTTCCCGGCTACCCCTTGTGAACAGGAATCAGAGCTTAGCGCTTAACGCTCTATCGATTCAGGTGCCGGCGGAAGCTTTCTTGATGCCGAAGTTGGTGGAACAGCTGGGGCTTTCCAAGGAGCAATTGCCGGAAGCCATTGAAGCGACCACTCTGAACGGCAGTAGTCTGGCACGATCACGATGAGGACTGAACCGGTTAAGATGCGGTTGTCGGGAATCATTCTGAGATGATTTCATTCTTCATTCTGCCGTCTTCCCATGTTCCTGGTCCTTGGATACCCCTGGCTGAAGGAACACAATCCCACGTTCGATTGGGTGACGGGCAAGGTAACGAGTTGGAGCCTTGATTGTCATGCTAACTGTCTCAAGACTGCCTGCCCCCATTCGGTTCCCAGTCAGGTGATTGAGGCTAAACCCCCCAGATTGTACCCTGGTTCCCGAGACATATCACGATTTGGGGGAGGTTTTTCAGTAAGCAGAAGGCTCTGTCACTCCCTCCCCACGACCATATGATTGTGCCATCAACCTGGTCCTGGAGCTGTCTACCCCAAGGGAAGGTTATACAGTATCTCCCGACCTGAACGTGAGGCGTTGAGACCTACATCCAGGAGTCCCTAGCTGCTGGTCTCGTTCGTCCCTCGTCATCATGGCAGGATTCTTCTTTGTGGGTAAGAAGGATGGCTCTTTTCTACCGTGTATTGATTATCAGGGGTTGAATGACATCACGGTCAAGAACAAGTATCCCCTGCCCTTGATGAGTTCTGCCTTCGACTCCTTACAGGGTGCTACGGTGTTCACCAAGCTAGACCTCGCAATGCGTATCACCTGGTCCGGATCAGAGAGAGGGACGAGTGGTTGGACGGGTTTCAATACACCGATGGGTCACTTGGTATCCAGGTGATGCGTTTGGACCAATGCTCAGGGTATTCCAGAGTATGGTGAACGACGTCCTGAGAGATATGATCGGTCTCTTTGTGTTTGTTTACCTGGATGACATTCTGATCTTCTCGAGGAACCTTCCGACCACGTCCAGCATGTCCGGCAGGTTCTGCAGCGATTGTTGGAGAATCGCCTGTTCGTGAAGGCCGAGAAGTGCGAGTTTCACGCCCACCACGACATCCTTTCTCGGGTACATCATCTCCAGGGGAGAGATTAGGATGGACCAGGAGAAGGTTAGAGCGGTTCTGGAATGGGCCCAGCCCGGTACGAGATTGCAGCTCCAGAGATTTTTGGGGTTTGCGAATTTCTACCGCAGATTCATCCGGGATTACAGCCGTGTGGCCGCTCCGTTAACTGCCTTGACTTCCAGTATCAGGACCTTCAGTGAATCCGGAGGCGGATCGAGCGTTCTGGATTTGAAGAGGCGATTCACCAACGCACCCGATTCTCTCTCAACCGGACACGGCCCGTCAGTTCGTCGTTGAAGTGGACGCGTCTGATGTGGGAGTTGGCGCCATCCTGTCGCAGCGATGCTCCACGGACAGTAAACTCCATCCCCTGCGCCTACTACTCCTCCGCCTTTCGCCTGCGGAGAGGAATTACGATGTGGGTAACCGAGCTTCCGCGGTGAAACTTGCCTTGGAGGAGAGTGGCGCCACTGGTTGGAGTGGGGCGGAGCAACCGTTTATTGTCTGACTGACCAACAAGAATCTTGCTTACGTGCAATCCAAATCGTCTCAACCCCGTCAGGCTAGGTGGTGTTGTTTCCCCGGACGATTCAAGTTTGCCCTGGCGTTCCGACCTGGATCTAAGAACGGCAAGGCGGACGCCTTGTCCCGGATGTTCTCCAAGACGGAGGAGAGTGGGTCCAAGACCGAGACAATCCTCCCCGGAACTGCGTCGTGGGAGCAGTTATGGAAGATTGAGGAGGAGGTGCTGGCGGCCCCGGACTCAGCCCGGTCGTAACGGTCCACCCGGGTCGGTTGTTTGTGCCTGGAGTCGGTTCGTCCTGCTGTCCTCAAATGGTCCCACGCCAGCAAGATGGCTTGTCACCCTGGCGTGGCTCGGACAATGGCTCTCGCAGACCGTTTTTGGTGGCTTGCCGTGGCCGAGGATACTCGGGGTTTTGTTGCTGCCTGTCCAGTGTGCGCAGAATAAGAGTACCAATCGGCCCAGCTCTGGACTACTTCACCCCCTTCCTATTCCCCGGCGACCATGGTCGCATCTGGCCCTGGACTTCGTCACTGGGTTGCCGGCTTCTGAGGGGAACACGGTCGTTCTGACTTCACTCGTGGACAGATTCAGCAAGGGTTTCGCCGCACTTTGTGCCTATTGCCAAGCTTCCTCTGCCTCGGAGACGTCCCAGATCCTGGTTAGGAGGTTTTCAGGTCCACCCGGTTTGCCCAGTGATATCGTTTCCGACCGTGGCCCTCAGTTTACCTCTGCTGTCTGGAAGTCCTTCTGTTTGGCCATTGGAGCTACAGTCAGTCTCACATCTGGTTTTCACCCCCAATCCAATGGTCAGGCGGAGAGAGCCAACCAGAAGATGGAATCCACGCTACGCTGTCTGGTCTCTTCCAACCCCACCTCCTGGGTCTCTCAGTTGCCTTGGGTTGAGTATGCCCACAATACTCTTCCTACATCTGCCACTGGGATGTCTCCCTTCCAGTGCCTGTAGGCTACCAACCTCCCCTGTTTCCTTCTCAGGAGAAGGGAGCCTCAGTGCCTTCTGTTCAGGCCCATATCGTCGTTGCCACCGGACCTGGCATCGGGCCAGAAAGGCACTCCTTAGGAGTTTCGGACCGGTATCAGCCCAGGCGATCGTCGCCGGATCCCCGCTCCCACCTATACCACCGGAGATAGGGTTTGGTTGGCCACACGGGATCTTCCGTTACGGACTGAGTCTAGGAAGTGTTACCGAAGTTCATTGGCCGTTTGTGGTGGAAAAGGTGATCAATCCAGTGGCAGTTCGACTCAAACTACCGAGGACGCCAGAGTCCATCCCACCTTTCATGTCTCCTGCCTCAAGCCTGTCTTCCTCAGTCCTCTGTTGCCTCCTCCGCCTCCTCCCTCCTCCTCCTCGGATGATCGGAGGTGGTCTCCTACACGGGGTGCGTCGTCACTGGATTCCAGACGGCGGGGCCGGGGTTTCAGTATCTCGTGGACTGGGAGGTATGGCCCTGAAGAGAGGAGTTGGATTCCGCGGCGACAGGTCCTAGATGCGGACCTCATCAGTGACTTCTACCGCCTCCATCCTGGCGCGCTCAGGAGAGTCCGCCCGGTGGCGTTCGTCGGAGGGTACTGTAACGATCCCGGCTGTCTGAGTCGGGTCCTGTCTGGTGACTAGTGTTCCGGTTCGTAATCTCCAGTTTCCGGAGGTTCGGGGAACGCCTCCCGGGGGGAGCGCTCTTGTTTTCCGCACCTGCATCCCATCAGCAATCTGCACACCTGGTGCTGATCATCACCCCTTCTTAGGCTCTGGCCTAACATCCAGTTCCCTGCCGGATCGTTAGCTATGAACAGTATGTTGTCAGCGTATCAGCCTCTGAGCCATTAGTGTTAGTTTTGTTGTTTTGCACCTTGTGACTTGCTGTGTACTGACCTCCGTTTTTGTTCTGTCTGCAGTTCTCACCGGGAACCTTCACCCAACCTCTGCCTGATGGTCGGCGGCTGCACGAGCCAGTACGGACCAACCACTGCACCCTCAACAACCCATCCACAGCCACCCGCTCTGTTCCCTGGATTATTCAGCCTCACTTTCGGAATCTATTAAATAAACACTCTCACCTTGCTCTCAACGTACCTTGTCCTGGTCTGCTGGGGTTCTGGCATAGTAAACCGTGACA